>NC_143384.1:73256796-73502043 GCF_980474605.1 Leiobunum rupestre | reverse complement strand
TTTGAGCAATAGTAGTGACTGAAGCACGATCTATTTTCAGAAATGAGAAATTCATTTGAGCAATAGTAGTGACTGAAGCACGATCTACTTTCAGAAATGAGAAATTCATTTGAGCAATAGTAGTGACTGAAGCACGATCTACTTTCAGAAATGAGAAATTCATTTGAGCAATAGTAGTGACTGAAGCACGATCTACTTTCAGAAATGAGAAATTCATTTGAGCAATAGTAGTGACTGAAGCACGATCTATTTTCAGAAATGAGAAATTCATTTGAGCAATAGTAGTGATTGAAGCACGATCTATTTTCAGAAATGAGAAATTCATTTGAGCAATAGTAGTGACTGAAGCACGATCTACTTTCAGAAATGAGAAATTCATTTGAGCAATAGTAGTGACTGAAGCACGATCTACTTTCAGAAATGAGAAATTCATTTGAGCAATAGTAGTGACTGAAGCACGATCTACTTTCAGAAATGAGAAATTCATTTGAGCAATAGTAGTGACTGAAGCACGATCTATTTTCAGAAATGAGAAATTCATTTGAGCAATAGTAGTGACTGAAGCACGATCTACTTTCAGAAATGAGAAATTCATTTGAGCAATAGTAGTGACTGAAGCACGATCTATTTTCAGAAATGAGAAATTCATTTGAGCAATAGTAGTGACTGAAGCACGATCTACTTTCAGAAATGAGAAATTCATTTGAGCAATAGTAGTGATTGAAGCACGATCTACTTTCAGAAATGAGAAATTCATTTGAGCAATAGTAGTGACTGAAGCACGATCTACCTTCAGAAATGAGAAATTCCTTTTAGCAATAGTAGTGACTGAAGCACGATCTACTTTCAGAAAAAAGAAATTAATTTGAGCAATAGTAGTGACTGAAGTGCCATCTACTTTCACAAAACAGAAATTCAATTGAGCAAGAGAAGTGACTGAAGCGCCATCTACTATTAGAAAATAAATATGCTTTTAATTATTAGAAGTAAAATAATTTGAGACAAAAATACCTAAAGCATATCTAGGTTAGGCTAAAACAAGACGCTGAAATGCCAAAAGCAGAAGATAAGTCCAAAATTAATTATAGTTCATCCCAATTACGAGCAAAACGAACACGGTCTTCCGATATCGCGATTAAAATGATCCGGGTGAATTTTAACAGTTGGAATGGACGTCTTTCTTTCAACAAAGGCTTAATAATAACTCAGCCGCGAAAGACAATGGAGGAAGTGAGCTTCGGGTCTTTCGACAATCGTCCGAATTAGACAATGGCCGAAGTCATATTGTCGGAAAAATACGTCCCATTTGTGGCTGACAGATTTTTGTATTTGACAAAGAGTTATTCGCGCGATTAAAAATGCATTACTCTGATAGTGGTATATTTCAATTATACAAAGCGAGGTATGAAAAAATCAAGGTTGGTAAATCGTGCATGTGAAAAATTATGTTTGTATCTTTTAAAAAAAAATAGTCCTTTACGTGATTTAAAATGTCTTGTCGGTTTTAAATTAATTTTAATAAAAAACAATTGGCGCTTTTTTTCCCTGTCAAATTGATTAACAAAATACATTTGTTAGTAAAATTTAATTAATGTTAATTAAGTTATACTACGGAAATTATTTTTGTAAAATTTCATAAATACAATAAAATGTAATAGGCGATTTAAATAACTTATTTTGTTAAAATAATTCACCTGATTTAAATGAATAATTCTTTAAGAAAATTATGATTTAAATCAAATTACTTTTAATTACGATTCAAGTCAAATAATTTTTAATACCTTTCATTTAAACCCAATCAGTTATTTAAATCGCCTATTACACTTCGATGCATTCAAATTAGTAATAAAACTTAATTAACATAAATTAAATTTTAATTTGCGTTACTAAGGCACTTAAGTTATTAATTGACTTGCCAGTGGGAAAAAAATGTTTAAAAATCAGTTTAAAATTAAAAAATATTTAAATCAAATAAATTGATTTTTTAAATCAAAACGATTAACACCGTGAATTTGTCAATTGTAAATTTTGGTTTATCTTTCATTCTTTAAAATACTAATAAATATTACAAAAAGTTAGAAATTTGTTTATTATAAAAAATATCTTAGTGTTGAAGTGAGTAATTATTTTATTGAGATTTTTTTAATTTATTTATTACGTCATCGATTTGGAAAAACCAAAGACTAACAAATTATGATACCCTCCGAGCAGAGTAACAAGTCTTTTACTGAATTTGTAATCTACTTGTGGAAAATACTAAAAATAATGATGGTGACCGTCCAGGCTTCTGGTTTTTAATTTCAATTTAATTATTTTAATTTTAATTTAATTAATTTATTATTAGTTAAAAAGACGACAGGTTAGCTAAAATTTGAATATTCACTTTAATTTAATTTAAGTTTAATTAAATTATTAATAGCTAAAAAATGGCAGGTTAGCTAAAATTTTAATATTAACTATATTTTAATTTAAATTCTAAAAAGAAGGTAGGTTATCTAAAATCTGAATTTTAAATTTAATTTACTTAATTTATTATTAGCTTAAAATAAGGCAGGTTAACTAAAATCGGAATTTCAAATTTAATTTAATTTATTTATTATTAACTAAACGGACAAGCGATTAGCTAAAGTCTGAATTTAAAGTTTAATTTAATAAGTTTTTTATTAACTAAAAAAGTCAGGTTAGCTAAAATCGGAATTATAAATTTAATTTAATTTATTATTAGCTAAAAAGACGGCAGGTTAGCTAAAATCGGAATTTTAAATTTAATTCAATTTAATTAGTTTATTATTAGCTAAAAAAACGTCAGGTTAGCTAAAATCGGAATTTTAAATTTAATTCAATTTAATTAGTTTATTTTTAGCTAAAAAAACGTCAGGTTAGCTAAAATTGGAATTTTAAATTTAATTCAATTTAATTAGTTTATTATTAGCTAAAAAAACGTCAGGTTAGCTAAAATCGGAATTTTAAATTTAATTCAATTTAATTGGTTTATTATTAGCTAAAAAAACGTCGGAATTTGAAATTTAATTCAATTTAATTAGTTTATTATTAGCTAAAAAAACGTCAGGTTAGCTAAAATCGGAATTTGAAATTTAATTCAATTTAATTAGTTTATTATTAGCTAAAAAAACGTCAGGTTAGCTAAAATCGGAATTTGAAATTTAATTCAATTTAATTAGTTTATTATTAGCTAAAAAAACGTCAGGTTAGCTAAAATCGGAATTTGAAATTTAATTCAATTTAATTAGTTTATTATTAGCTAAAAAAACGTCAGGTTAGCTAAAATCGGAATTTTAAATTTAATTCAATTTAATTAGTTTATTATTAGCTAAAAAAAACGTCAGGTTAGCTAAAATCGGAATTTGAAATTTAATTCAATTTAATTAGTTTATTATTAGCTAAAAAAAACGTCAGGTTAGCTAAAATCGGAATTTGAAATTTAATTCAATTTAATTAGTTTATTATTAGCTAAAAAAAGTCAAGTTAGCTAAAATTGGAATTTTAAGTTTCATTTAGTTTAATTTATTATTATTTAAAAAGGCGACAGGTTAGCTAAAATCGGAGCGTCCTTATAGCTAATAAATTACTTTCTTAATTTAATTTGTTTCAACATGGCTTATCATAAATAACATAACAGGTAATTATGACACTGAACAATATCAGAGTTAATGGGTAATCGGAAGGTTAGATTGATGGGAATAAGCACAAGCCAAAATGCGCTTAGGTCTAAAATTCGGGGGAAAACAACTATTTCGATGTTTTTGTAATTCGTAATTATTTCACCAAAATAATAGTTTCAATTTTCAATAAGCCTTGGTTACTCCGAAAAAAGACGTTATACCTGGATAGTAGTAGTAACAACTAGTTGGGGATATTTTCCAGTCCTTAACCACTATTAATTATATGGTCATTGGCGAATCAGAATATCATTTCACAAATTAGATTTGGTACAAAACACCAAAATTGACATAATTACCAAAAGTGTGTCAATCGGACCTATATCACAATGAATGTTACGAGCGAAATACAAGTTTGGAGGGGAGAAGGGAAAGTACATGCCTTAGGGAGGGAAGGAAGTTAAAACCAACAAATAACGCCTCCTAGTGAGGAACGGAGGAACTAAGTAGCACTGGTCAAAGATAGTGTATTTTTGGATTTTTCGTCGTTCTGTGGAGATGCTAATACCATAGACTAAAAAAAGATCCAGAAAGGCGACAATAAATAGTCTTTAATGTGGTCGATCTCGAGTCGAGCATTTATTAAACCTTTAGCATACGAAAGTACAGGGATTGTCACACTTTTGGTAATTATGTCACTTTTGATAATACTTTACTTATAGCCTTATATATAAATTAGCTAAAAGTTTTAAATAAGATTAAAAAATTCTTAAAGAATATTTTTCCAAGTTAGAGAAAATGCGGGAGGCTATAAATAGTTCCTTATAAAAATATGAGTCTCCTTTTTATAGGCAAAAATCACGGTTATTACTTGGAATAATGTGATTAGCGGGTAAATATCTCTTAACACGTTTAGATCACTCGCTACCGCTTCTATCTATAAGAAAACAACGGCGTAAGAAGCAAATTATCCACCAGACTAAGACGTACACCACCTGAAAATGACCCCATCCTTCGTAAAGGTCACTCTTTCCTCAAGCTCCCACGGACTGTACGTGGTCAACAGCTGACCAGCACCACAGCGGAGAGAGAGAGAGAGAGTTATAGAGTGAGAGAGTTCGAATACTTAGAACCAGGCGGCAGCTTGCGAAATGCGAAGCGTAGACTAATGCATTCCGGAAGAAAGTTATTCTCGAGACTAAATCCGTATTCACGTAGTCGCACTTGGGAAACACGGCGGACATCACGAACTTATTCTCAAACTTTGCTTCGGACAAATTTAATAAAACGTCACAATTTCACCATTCTTCCTACATTTTTAATTTGTAAAAGCATTTTTATTTGATAAAAATTTACAAATTCTAATCAGAATGCGAATCAAGATTTGATTTAGATTAAAGGGGAACGGCCAAGCTTTTCCAAATATGGCCTTATTTCCGTATCAAAAGATTAACAAGACGTTAAATATATTAACACGTACCTTTTTTGTCTTGAAAAAATAGCTTTTGGCCCAAAAAGTTGAAACGAAAATAACGCCAGGTGTGTGGGTTTGAATTTTCGCCGCCATTTTAGGGGCTGCCACCAGCGCCCCTAACCCCGTATGAGCGATTTGCGAACTATCCTAACTTTTAATATCGCGCATTTTAGGCTTAAGTCTCTTATAACTGGAACGCGCCGCGCGTGCGAAACAAATTTTTCGCGTCTCTCACCAGGTGTCGCGGCGGACGCGCGCTTTTCGATTTCCCGAAATTTCTTTATTTTATTAAAAATTAACCACTCAATATGTTTTGATGCGGTTTTCGCCACAAATTTTAGTTTTTAACGGGCTATAGGGCTATCTAACTAGTTAAAGCTTGACCGTTCCCCTTTAATAGTTTTTCCTTAAAGTAAATTCGATTATAATTTTAATTCAGTTGAGTATTGAAGAAAGTCAAATAGTTTTTGTATCGATTTAAATATAACTAAATAAAATAAAAATAATAAAATTTAATTTGTATTAATTAAGTTTAGTTTAATTTTAATTGGTATAGAATGGAAACAAAGTTATTTAATTTGTATTAATTAAGTTTAGTTTCATTTAAATTTTATTAATTAAGTTTAGTTTCATTTAAATGTTATTAATTAAGTTTAGTTTCATTTAAATTTTATTAATTAAGTTTAGTTTCATTTAAATGTTATTAATTAAGTTTAGTTTCATTTAAATTTTATTAATTAAGTTTAGTTTCATTTAAATTTATATTAATTAAGTTTAGTTTCATTTAAATGTTATTAATTAAGTTTAGTTTCATTTAAATGTTATTAATTAAGTTTAGTTTCATTTAAATTTTATTAATTAAGTTTAGTTTCATTTAAATGTTATTAATTAAGTTTAGTTTCATTTAAATTTTATTAATTAAGTTTAGTTTCATTTAAATTTATATTAATTAAGTTTAGTTTCATTTAAATGTTATTAATTAAGTTTAGTTTCATTTAAATGTTATTAATTAAGTTTAGTTTCATTTAAATTTTATTAATTAAGTTTAGTTTCATTTAAATTTTATTAATTAAGTTTAGTTTCATTTAAATTTATATTAATTAAGTTTAGTTTCATTTAAATTTGTATTAATTAAGTTTAGTTTCATTTAAATTTGTATTAATTAAGTTTAGTTTCATTTAAATTTGTATTAATTAAGTTTAGTTTCATTTAAATTTGTATTAATTAAGTTTAGTTTCATTTAAATTTGTATAGCAGGGGAACAAACCGTATTTTCATTTAATACTAATGAAAAAATAATTTAAAAATAATAATATTTTGATTTGATAAAAATTAGCAGAATGCAAAGCAATATCTGGTTTAGATCAAGAATTGGATTATAATTTTATTTTAGTTGAATATTTAAGAAAATAAAAAACAGTTGCGATAACCGAATCGATTCAAAGCGAACAAAAAACCTAATAAAAATTAAGTTTAATTATAATTAATTTAAGTACCAAAGATTAAATTGTTAAAATTTTTAATTTATTCGAAACTATATGATTTAAAGTAAATATTCCAATCTTGTTTCTTTCGAAATGTAATCCTTTCAGCTTTCCCCAAGTGATCTCAGGGTGCGCTTAGAACGTTATAGGCCATGTAATTCTGACGTTACCAGTGTCTCGCAGTTCGTCAAATAAACATGGCAGTTATTTCAATTACAACGAATTTAAATTCCAGTTAAAGCTATTGGAATAAATACGATGCAAATTAATACTTTATCCTCAAACACGACGTACGAAGAGATTCGCGACTTCAATATTTTCTATTGAGCAATATTGACTTCTGAAAACGGCTGAGGTCACTAGGCGCTACCAAAAGTATATCATATGCACTCTTACGAGATAAGTATCCAGCTATAACGCATAAATAAAACTTACCATCATAGGCTCCAGGAATATTCAAATTTTAAGCGTTTTCAGTTTTTCACTCGGGGAGCTTTCCGATTGACGGTTTTCTAACGAAGCGTTTAATAATCATCAGCTAGGCTAATAACCAAGGATGATAAAATTAGCGAATAAGTAGATTAGTCCATTATGAAAAGGGATAAGAAAGCTAAACCCTAAACAAATTTGAAGAAATTTAAAAACTTACAAATAGCTCGTACCGATAGGTCTTCGAGCGAACAAAAAGACGCGAAACTCGGTTACTCGGACGAAATAGATCTTCGAGTGAAAAATTAAATTTAATTTAGCCAGAAATTCCAACGGTAACCGGTTTCGTCCTATTTGGGACTCGTCAGTACCGTGCGGGAAATCTGGCTCGCGACTATAACACCGAATAGAAACTATAAGCCTAAAGATTAAAAATTTCAAAACGAGTTGCGTAGCAACGGAAAGCCGAATAGGGGGAGAGTGGTGGAGATTAGTATATACGCAATGTTAAGTCCCTAGGGGGTTCCTTTTAACTTAATACCCAAGTCATCGAGCGACTTTTAAAGCCATTAATACAGGTGGCCGGGTTACAACGCGTAGGAGGGTGGTGGCCAGCCCTGCATGCCACGCGAGCCAAAGCTCCCTACACTCACTATTACCGTTAAGCTCAACAAGTTTTAATGGGAAGGGGAAACCGAAGAACTCGGTGGAACACCCGTTTAACCAGTGGAGAGAGAACTGGCAAACTCAACGCGGAAGGAGTGGTTCCAAGTTTTCGCCCACAAGCTGGGATCGAACCCGGCTCCTCTTACTGTCAGTCGAAAGTGCTAACCACTACGCCACCCCACTTTACCCACTTCTGAATAATCGGCCTCCATCGGGCGCTACCATAGTTCTATCACGGCCAACTTTGATGACGCTCTGTTGCGCAAACAACGCGTCATCGTAGTTGACCGTGGTCTTATCTATACTTGGTTAACATGGTAACTATGGAGCTAATATTTTCGGAGTTCTGGCAGGACGTGGATCAACGTGGGAGGCAGTTATATCGAATCTTGGGTTAGAAATTAAATAGCATGAGGATATTTACTCATCTATAAGATTATAAACCATATTTTCCCTGTGAAATACAAGATATTTCACATATCAATATTTTCAAGAAAATCCTTCTTCCTATAACTATAAGTAAATAGTTATAAGTAAGCCTCATGGTCGAAAGGGGGAAGGAAAAACGTTACAGGCTTGAGCTTCAATCGCGTCGAAAGACGTCAGTTTTACTGAACCACGGACTTATTTTAAATTTTTTCGAATAAATATAATTAATTTTTTTCTATTTTACCTTCCAAAACTAATTTTTAAAAATTCAGCGGGAGCCTGAGAAGGAGCATGTTGAAAATGAATAAATTTAGATGGATACTATCTCGTAAGAGGTATGCTATAGACTTCTGATACTATGGCTTTCCGACGTCAAACCAACATTTGGTACCAGCGATGGAGCAAATATATAGTTTAGAAATGAGATCAAATATGTTTGAATTTGGAGAACAGCGAACGCAAGAGCCATTTCTACGCGGGTTGGGCGGTGGGTTGGGCGGCGTGGGCAGTTGCGGAGGGCTTCAATTTCAGAATTCGTAGCTTTCTCCATCTTCTCCGGCCAACAAATCAAATTCGAAATTTAAATAATACAACGCAGGAACCCAAAGTTTAGGGAAATTCCACTTGATCGGGAAACTTTACATTATTGAGAATGAACTTTGCGTATTTTTAAACGAAACTTTCGTCGACGAATACACTACTTCTAAATTGTAAATAATTTGTGACTAATATTGTTTATTTGTTTTGTTTTTAAAGGTTCTTTTATTACGACGTTATCAACGAAATTTTAAAACTTTTAGAAAAACAATAAATAAATATATAATATATAAATGACAATAACAAATAAATAATATATAAATGACAATAACAAATAAATAATATATAAATGACAATAACAAATAAATAATATATATAATTGACAATAAAAAATAAAAAATATGTAAATATAAATAATAGATAATTAATATGTAAATATAAATAATAGATAAATAATATGTAAATATAAATAATAGATAATTAATATGTAAATATAAATAATAGATAAATAATATGTAAATATAAATAATAGATAAATAATAGATAAATAATATGTAAATATAAATAATAGATAATTAATATGTAAATATAAATAATAGATAAATAATATGTAAATATAAATAATAGATAATTAATATGTAAATATAAATAATAGATAAATAATATGTAAATATAAATAATAGATAAATAATAGATAAATAATATGTAAATATAAATAATAGATAAATAATATGTAAATATAAATAATAGATAAATAATAGATAAATATAAATAATGGATAAATAATAAATAAATAATAGATAAATATAAATAATGGATAAATAATAAATAAATAATAGATAAATATAAATAATGGATAAATAATAAATAATAGATAAATAATAAATAATAGATAATAAATAATAGATAAATAATAAATAATAGATAAATAATAAATAATAGATAAATAATAGATAATAGATAAATAATAAATAATAGATAAATAATAAATAATAAATAATAGATAAATAATAAATAATAAATAATAAATAATAGATAAATAATAAATAATAGATAAATAATAAATAATAAATAATAAATAATAGATAAATAATAAATAATAGATAAATAATAAATAATAGATAAATAATAAATAATAGATAAATAATAAATAATAGATAAATAATATGTAAATATAAATAATACGTAAATATAAATCATAAAGAAGTATGATGTCAATCCAAAATGTTTTATATTTAATGCAATTACAACCTATGAAACAGAATAAGATCTCAATTTCTCAAATATTGGCGAATAACTTTGAGTAATAAGTTTTACTTCGTTACTAGCTCTCACAAGGAAGGTACCCGAGGCGTTTATTGCCGATTTTGTTCAAAGTCTGACGTAATGTACACCTATTTGAGATATGAAATTTCCCGAAAGGAGACGTTGCACTACCCATTCGATTTGCCATGGCAACCGAAAATGTTTTGAACCACTTAAAACAAAAAAAATCTCCATTTAAAAAAGCATGGGATTTTCTCGGTTTCACAGGGTCCTAGCTACGAAAATTAAAAAAAAATAAAATCACGAAATGGGTAATTTGGACCACATTTACGTAAATTTCATCAGGTTTGGGTAAATTGAAACATTTTTGTGGTAAGATTGTAACAAATTTTGGGTAAAATAAGGAAAAAATCTTATTTTGGTTTTAAGTGGTCAAAAACATTTTCGGTTGCCATGGCAAATCGAATGGGTAGTTCAACGTCTCGTTTTGGGAAATTTAATACATCATATAGGTCTACATGACGCCCGACTTTGAATAAAATCGGCAATAAACACCTCGGGTACTCTCATTGTCAGTAAACTATTCCCCAAAGTGGAAAACCTATGAAACAATATTTTAGACTTATGATAAAGTAAATCGTACTGACCATTTTTAATTTAAAGATAAATATTTGAAAGAATGACCAACATCAAATTAAATCACTTTTTTCATCAACCAAATATTAATAACAAATACGATTTAATTCCGCAAAATCAAAAATTCAAGAAATTTTAACAGATAAAATTTAAAAAATTTAAAAAGAGCCTAGATCGTAAATTTGATTTGTAAATAATTAAATACACCGCGACTAATCTTTCGTCCTTAATTTCCCGAAAGGCGTTTACTTTGAGCGGTATAGATTACATCTCTAGATAAATACTGTATATTTCAACCAGTGGCGATGATATTTTAAACCTTTAATAGCGCCAAAGGTTATGGAGAAAATTAAACCCACTGGGAATTTGGGCTTAAAAGAAAACTAAAAATAGGTATTATAAAAAAACCGTCTTAATTTCCTGATAGAAGAAAAACCGACCCGCCATTCGATCCAATTTCATTATATTTAAAAGACTAGATATAAAGTAAGGCTTACTTTCTACTCAAGGTTTTGGAGAAAAGGTAGTTGAGTTTTCTTTTAAAGATTGGGAGGAAAACTTCATTAGAAGACCAGCAGGTAGCGCTTCAAAAGTACCGCATTAATTTGTTCAGGAAACGGGCCAAAAAATTTCAAAAGCCATTCCAAAAACTCGTTTAAATTAACGCCTTTAATAAACGAATTAACACATAAATGACGTTATCCCAATTCCTCACCCAAAATCTAATCATTTTCCGTTTAAGTAATTTTATGATACTCTAAGAAAATAAGTTAAAATTATAATATTTAATAAGGTAGCGAAACAAGAGCACGAATTTCCGGTAAATTGCCATTTCGAATTTGACCTGTTTACGGTTGAATTTCTAGGTATACCTGCGCGTGTTATATAATATTGGAAAATACCGCCTATTGCGTTATATTTCAAAATGATGATTAATAATTAGAAACAGTTGAAATAAATTATTTTTGGTACTACAAATGAGGCATACCTAAAAAAATCCGTTTGGCGAGTCCAGGGTAAGTATAGAACGGATAATGCCGAGATTACCACGTTGACGTACATAAACGTGTAATTTTATGATTGTTTAGTACTAAAAATAAGCTATAATGAAGCTTAAAAATAATAATCTACATTAAATTTTTTATTGATTACTTTTGAAATTTACGATATAGACACTTCTAAAATGGATTAATATAACACGCGTAGGAACTTTTAGGAATTCAACAAAAATAGATGAAATTCAAAATTCCCACCCACGATTTACCGGAAAATAGTGCTAGTATCTTTCCGCCAAATGTACCAGATAATTTGCCTTTCTAAACCTGCAACTGAGTATAGTACTGTTTCCAGACGAAGTTAAGCACTAAACTTATCTAAATTCTCTTCACCCTGCACACAGGAGTATTGCGACTGAAACACTTCTACAGGCGCCAGTAGGCCAAAAATAGACTTTATGTTTTGACGTCCGCCACTTAAAAAAATGATTTTTGTTTAAAGATACGCCAAACGTTACATGCTA
The DNA here is from genome assembly GCF_980474605.1 of Leiobunum rupestre. Taxonomy (NCBI): domain Eukaryota; kingdom Metazoa; phylum Arthropoda; class Arachnida; order Opiliones; family Sclerosomatidae; genus Leiobunum; species Leiobunum rupestre. Next base: position 73,489,983 of record NC_143384.1, on the reverse strand, counting down.
CATCACGTTTCATAATTTAAGTACGATACCGTGTTTATGCAAATTATGGCCCGAAAAAATTTCAAGTTTTTAAAAACTACCAATTTTCGTATTACTTTGATATAATGATGATAAAAAAGCCGATAAATTTTGCTTCGTCGGTACGAGTAACAAGATGAATAAACTAGACCATCCAAAACTCTTTTATGATAAAGGATGAGAAAATCTGATCACAGATGGCGCGCTCGAGCGAGCGTAAGAAAGACTGGAATCTTGGAGGAAACTTCATTAGCCTAGACCAACCCTAACGTAACGCTAGTCACCTGACAATTCACGTCAAAGGCAGGATGGACTGTAAAGTCGGCGTCCGTTAATTAGAGCTCATTCCTGCCTTTGATTTAGCTGTCAGTTAACCCTTAGATCTATATAAAAAAACTAAAATAAAAGAAAAGCTCAGGTGATAAGGGGGAAGAAGGGGGGTGGAAATAAAAAATACGAAATAGAAAACAAGTAGTCGCGGTAGATTAAACATTTATTAAGAACTTTAAAATGTGCCACAAATATGAAATTTAAAAGTTTCGTTCGCATTGGGCGATTTAGTCGTACAAATAGTTGGTGAAACTTAATTCGTGCGATTTCCTATTCACATTGCAATCTAAAATATCGAATACGATTTTGATTAAGTCATTAAACTCATTTTGATAAAAACAAAATGTTCGTATGTCCCTTTAAACAAAACTTAAACTGATTCACTTCAATGTAAATAAAATTGCGATGCATTAAAAAATATTTTAAAAATAAAATATAAAAAATGTTGTTAGTCTTCATGTTATTTTAAACAAAACAGAAATAGATTAACTGAAATATAATTTAATTACGATACATTTTAAAATCATTTAAAAAAATATCAAAAGGGACGGTAGTCAGAATGAAGCCGATTTACCCACTCGTATCTCAAAAACTATAGGTCGTATCAAAACAAGTGATGTATCGTTTGAAAGGTTACAGGCACGCGACAAACATGGACGAATTCCATCGAACAGGGTTGAGTCGACGTTTCGTAGTAATGGGGCAAAGTAAGGCTTAATTTGTCTTCTTCTTCTTCCTATTCTTCCATCTTCTCCTCGCAGACCGCTCTACAGCAAAACCTACTAAATCGATTTAAATGAAATTTGGTATACAGCTTCAAATAAAGCTCCCATTGTGTCCTGCCAAAGGAGAAGTTCATATCTAGTATAGTTCTTGAGCTATGGTGACAAATGTACAGTTCAGCGAGTCGGTAACGAAACCATGGAGTAATAAACACATAAGAAGTACTAAATCGGAGCGACCAGCGATTTAAAAAAATAATGCAAAAGGTTTGATGGTTGATTCTAGGTGAAAAAGTGGCGCTGTGTTCGAAAAAATAGTCTTAAAGGTTAAAATGCCCGCTATGACGGATATACTTGGAAACTATGTATGCAACATATTTATAGGTGGATTGTAGGTAAAAAGGGCGCTGAGTTCGATAACAATAGTCTTGCGAGTGTCAGGGTGGGGGTTGTCCGCCATAGGGCTTGTCGATAAATAAGTCCAGTTTATGACGTTTATGGGAATATAATTACAGATCTTGTCCTAGGGAAATAGATTAAACATTCGAATGCTACTTATTTATAGGTTGTTTCTAAGTTAAAGAGGTGCAGTGAGTTCGAAGTGTCTCGCCAGTGTCAGGGTGGGCAGTGTGCCACCAGAGGGCGGTAAACGATGCCAATGAGTAATAAACACAGTTCAAAACGTGTAAAGTTTAATAACAATCGTACAAGCTTATTTATTAACATTAAAAAATGAATTAAAGAGCAAAATGACGTCACGTTTTAAAAAAATTAACGTAAACAATATCTAAACGTACACAATGTTGGCGAAAGAGCTAGGCAGTTCTCAATATTCCAAATAGGTGAAAGTTCACTTTATAATTTTGTTTATAAATATTATTTCCGCTTTGTTACGTTTGAAGGTATTATAATAACTTCACTGCTATTGTTATAAACAAAAAGGCGTAAAATACACCCAAAAACCATTCGGTTAAAAATTGCAAGGTCCTTTTAAACAAAAACGTCACGTCCTATATTACTTTAGGCCATAAAAGTAGTGAAATCAAATAACGGGCAGGATCTGTAATTATATTCCCATAAACGTCATAAACTGGACTTATTTATCGACAAGTGATGTGCTCTGAAGTAATATGCTAGACCTTGCGCGTCCTAAGTGTTTTACTGAGTTAAAATCCTTTGTACAACCATAAAACATTTCAAAGAGAATGGCTAATATTAGAATCGCAGTGTATCAAATATATTGTTTAGATCGAAATACATTATCTACTTTGTTTAAATTTACTCTTTTACCTTAAAACCATAATTAAATAAAGCAGACAAGTTGTTGACTGCAGTAATTACGTCACTGCAGTCAACAACTTGTCTGCTTTCAGTAACTGACCAGTTTCAATAGTCGCACCGCCACCTATCGATAATGTTCAGAAATGTTCGAGTACCACTAGTACGGACAGTTTCAGTAATTTTATCGAGCGTTTTTATTTTGTCTGGTTGGCCAAGGTGCTACTTTGAGCGAGACAAGAATTAAACCCGTGCGAAGGTTTATTTCACTGCCAAGTTATGTTGACTCTGATTATTGAAACTCGTTTACTATGCTTTTAAGGTAAAAGAGTAAATCTAAACAGAGTAGATAATATATTTCGATCTAAACAATATATGCACCTATAAATAAAATAAACAAGCCGGGCCACGTTTTGCGAGAACGAAAGATAACTTTAAAGTCGGGAGGTTGAAATGGTCCCGTGATTAGGTAATGCTGCCATCTACATCGTTTTTAGAAATTAATTCTTGATATTTATGCTTGCCTTTCGTTCGCTACGTTGTAAATTTTATGATTTGTTCACTCTTTATACATTCTTAAAAAAACGTTTTATCTTATATTGACCTTTTTCTTTAATTAACTTGGTAAATTATTTAACTGATATTGTATCATTAGAATCGTTACAGCTAAGCTAAGAAAACTTGTCTCTTCTAATATTAACCATTCTCTTTGAAATGTTTTATGGTTGTACAAAGGATTTTAACTCAGTAAAACACTTAGGACGCGCAAGGTCTAGCATATTACTTAATAAGTCCAGTTTATGACGTTTATGGGAATATAATTACATATCTTGCCCGTTATTTGATTTCACTACTTTTATGGCCTAAAGTAATATAGGACGTGACGTTTTTTTTTAAAAGGACCTTGCAATTTTTAACCGAATGGGTTTTGGGTGGATTTGTTTATATATACAAAACAAAAATTAATAAACTTCAATATAAATAAAATTGGGATACATTTAAAATTCATTTAAAAAACTATACAAAAAATATTAAAAAAATTACTCTTAACCTATACCTAATCGTAATTTAATAAAATCATAAGTGTTTAATATTTTTACATAAGTGTGACACTTTCTATTCTTCAAATGCAAAGGTTTTACTGAGAGCTATTCACAAGACAGACTACATTACGGGCTTCGTCACCGTTTTGCGTCCGCTTGCTAAGTTATGCTAACGCGTCACACGTAGCCTTTGACAGCGCCTCGCTAGGGGGAGATTTTCTTCTGGTGATGACGTCACTTCGTTACTAGCTCTCAGTAAAATATTCCCCAAAGTGACAAACTTATAGAATAATATTATAGACTTATGGTATAAGAATGATAAACAGTTAGTGTGCTCTCCAGGTTTCGTTCAGCACAGAGCCCCCTAGTGTCTAAAATATGCCCAAATATAAATATACTAATGCCCAGTACTACTCAGTTCCGTTGCGAGTCCAAGTCAGAGCTGAGTCAGTGTTATAAATAGGTTCGGTTAGAAAATTAGCATTGAAACGATAGGAATTGTCATACTTATGTTTATTATGTTACTTATGATAAAAAAATGGACCACAATCATAATTGCATCTTCCGCTAACGCCCCTACTGAGAGAATAGTGAAACGTTTCCACCCAAACACAAAGCTAAAGGTATTAGAATATGTTACATAATTACTCATAAGTATGCCACTAGCTCTATTTCTTCACTAACGGTTTGTTTCACAGATATTGCGTCATCCGTACCCTACGTAATATTTGACGTCATCGAATCTCAAATGCCGATAATGCCGTCGCCCAATTAGCTCTACGTCTGATAAACCGACGGCCATTATTTTAGTAAACAAACCGGTTTGAACAACCAAGGCTTAGAAGCTAAAATGAACTACAATATAGTGTCAAGTTCTGTAATTAATTTGCAAGTTAATGAAGTTCTCGGAGACTCACGTTTTAAAATAAATTTGCATTGTCAAATAAAAGAAGCAGGTTTATTGGAAAAAATAGTTGAAATTCAGGTTGAGCTTTTCTGGCGGATCTACAAGGTTGGAGTCTTTGCAGATTCTTTTGAGCCTAGGCCTAACCTTGGGTCTAACTCTTCTAGGCTTGATATGGGTTTTAATAAAGCTGGTGGAATATCCCACTTCGACGACTTGATCCATTTTCGGAAAGTGATCACTTATTGGTCCCCAACCTTTTCTTTCTCTAAACTACTCATTATTTAACTTCATCCGCACAAACCGAGCGAGTTTATAAATTTCAATAAAGCTACATTTAGCTGACTAAAATTCCGACGCAAAAAATTCCTTCTCAAGTTAGAGGTTTTCCATTGGCTTAAATACATACGTTAGTAGCCAATAGTGTGACTCCCAAAATTACTAGGATGAATAAAAAGGTTAAAATCTAACGTAGTCCAACTTTTTACTGGTTCGTGGTGAAACAAACCGTCAGTGAAGATTTTTGAATTGAATAAAGGTACAGTGGCATACTTATGAGTATTTATGTTACATATGGTATTAGGTTTAAAGTCGTTCGTGTATTAAATCGGCATGTGTTTAATATTTGTGTGAAAATATTTCCAATATCGAACACCATATGGCGCTACGAGTGGCGCTGCTATAAATGAACCGAAAGCGCTATCTAGATTCGGGTCCAATAGTTTATTTGTTCATAAAATAAAGAAAGATATGAAATTATTTTTCTTATTGACCTATTATAAGTAGAATAGGCTAGATTGTAAATTAGTTATTTGAGTTTTTAACCTTTTTATATATTTTACCCCAGTGTTGAAAACCACTGAATAGATTACATCATAAATTAAAAAAGCAACATCATTAAACATTGTGCGCGTATTTCGGCAAAATTTCGTACGGACAATAAGACCAAGACTATGAGGCCCCCCTCAAGAACCTAAAAAGCCAATGAAGGGAGCTCAAACGCGAGTGGAGAGCGAAGGAACAGGGGTGTTGAAGAGGCAAGGACAGTAAAAGGTATTCGAGCAATTGGTGATAATGCCTCTGGAAAGTTTTCCCCAACAAAGGCTTAAGCCAAGGCTTATTTTGTTTTTCCCTTTCACTCTCCCGCGCTTCCTATCGGTCCTTTTCGGAAACAATAAAGGATGATTTTGATCCGGGGAACCAAATAAATACAAACAGCTTCGGAATGCCAAACTCCCTCTATCGACTAAAATAAGATTAGGCTTGATTAGGATTCATAGCGGCCAAAAATTATATAAGCAATTTCAAAATGTAGATTCCTTGCTATAATTTCGTAGAATATAAGGGGGAAGACTACAGTGGCCATTGTCTACTTTCGCGCTATTTCAAGCTGAACTCTTTTAATTTTGTATTTTAACTTATAAAATTAATATTTAAGTGTATAACAGCCTCTTGTTTAGTGCTTAAAATAATTTTGACAATTTTAAATTTAAAAGTAATTAAGTTATTACGTTTTAATTCGGACCCCCGGAGCTAAACAAGTTGGGCAAGCGCCCAAACTACCCTTTAGTTAGGACCTTATATCTCGTTAACTATTAATATTAGAATTATCAAAATTATTTTAAGCACTAGAGGAAGGTTCAGCCTATTAATAAAAATATAATTTAATTATGTAATTGTTAAAACAGAAACGTTCTGCTTGAACGAAAAAGAGGCTTTTACTGTATTCTTCGCCCATAAGTAAATCTAATAGAGCTAAATTTAATTTTTATTTACTTAAAGGGAATATAACCTTCAAAGCAATCTTTATGGAAGACCCCTTCAATTTTTCAAATTACCCTGTACACTGGCGCCAAACATTTCTAAAGCCAAAGGCAAGAGCGATCTGCAAACGTTGGTGTTCCACACCAAATACCTGAGGTTATATTCCCTTTAAAGCAAGTGGCGGCTCTATAAAAAAAATAAAAAAGGTTTACAATAATGCTTCTAAAAGCGCTTCTAGGTGGCAGCACCTTCCGGGGACTTAAAGTGAAAGGCGAGTTCTCTGCCATCTATTGGCTTCCCGAAATCACGTGTTTAATAAATTAATAATCGCGTAATTCCGAGAGGTTCTAAGTTTGCCATACCTTTCAGGCTAGATTTTGATGCTTACTCAACTTTTTTTGAGTAATACACTAACGACATCTAGTGCGAGTGAATGCAACTAGACAGGAGCCCCCACTTGCTTAAAGATAGTTTTTTAGAACGCTAAATAAATAAACGCGGTTTCTCGAAGGTTAAAGAAAACGTTCATACGGCCGATACAAGATGGCGTTATACAATCGGAAAAATGTTAACGTTTGAGAAAAGAGCCTTAGTAGTCTTGGTAGTACCAAAAGTGACATAATTACCAAAAGTGTGACAATTCCTGTACTTTCGTTTGCTAAAGGTTTAATGAATGCTCGACTCGAGATCCACCACATATTGTCATCTTTCTGGATCTTTTTTTAGTCTATGGTATTATATCGTAGAGGCGTTATTTGTTGGTTTTAACTTCCTTCCCTCCCCAAGACATACTTCCCCTTCTCCCCTCCCAACTTGTATTTCGCTCGTAGCATTCATTCGAAATAGGTCCGATTGACACACTTTAGGTAATTATGTCACTTTTGGTAGTACTTATGCCAGAAGCTTTAGAAGGCCGACTTAAATGGTCTCAGTAGCCTAAATAAGTTCTTGATAACATAACTTTAAAAAGGTGTTTCAGACTTTCAGTTCATATACTTTCCAATAGAAAATAATTACTGATTGATACTATAGACACAGAGCACGTAAAAAAAGACTATACTGTTTGTTTGTTTTTATCAGCTAGGCTAATACCCAAGGCCAGTGGTGTAGTCGGGCCAGGGCGGGGCAGGGCGTCGCCCCGGTGCTTTTTTCAAAGGCAGGGCCCCGCCCCGCCTTGGTTTTTCCATTTTTCCAGGGCGGGCCCTGCCTCTTTTTTTCAACTTGCCAGGGCGCACCTTGCTTCTATTTCGTATATCATTTTTCTGGAATAAAGGGTGTGTGAATTTATGATAAATTTTGCCCGCAGAAAAATACCATAACAATTTCAAATCGTTACCTAGTTACGGCCATCTTCGATCACGCTAAAAATCGAAGTTGGACGTACATTTATAGCGGCTGTACAGCTAACTTCGATTACGCGCCCCGGTTCTTTTTATTTTAGGACTACACCACTGCCCAAGGCACCACCTTAGGCCCAAGTCGAGCGACTATTAAAGCCTTTTAATTCCGGTTACAATGCCTAGGAGGGTGGTGGCAAGCCCTGCGAGCCAACAGCACCCGTTAACCTCAACAAGTTTTTATGGAAGGGGAAACCGAAGTTCTCGGGGTAAAACCCCTTAAACCAGTGGGGGCGAGAACTTGCACACTCAACCCAGTGCCACAAGTTGGGATCGAACCCGGCTCCTCTTGCTGCGAGGCGAAAGTGCTAACCACTCCGCCACCCCACCTATAAGCGAGATGAGACTAGGTCTGATTGGTCGTCGTAATGCGTTACAACGTCAATAGATGGCGATAGCGTTTCCATCGAGTGAGTAAAAATAAATTACTACACTAGCCTTCTCCGATCAAATCGTTTCCCTCCACAATGATTACCAGTAACATTTCGGTTCAATAACACTTCCAATGACAAATGTTTTTCGATTTCCCGCTTATTTTTTAATAGAAGTCCCCTAATTTTGTGTAGCGCCATCTTCCGCAAAGTCGGAGTAAAAAACTTCCGCATCATATAACTTTTTCATTACTTTAGTTTTCAACTAAGCGCCTAGCGAAACTCTCTCAAAACGCACGAGCAGTGCTCTCAATATTAAAGAATTCACAAATTGCTTATGGGAGAAAATTCTACATCAATTGAAATTTCTCAAAGTTTTTGTATAATTTAAAATTTCTACTATTCAGACTACTAACACCATCTGGTAAAAGAAACTAGAAAAATAATTATAATTTCCTCGGTTTCTGTATAATCGGTGCCTCCGAAAACTAATTTCGGAGGCACCGATATAATTTAAAATTTCTACGACTGCTGGCGCCATCCGGATAATAAAAAATCGACCACTAATGGTATTTTCTTTGTGAAATGACCTTCTTTATAATAGTCAAACGTGTATCTGTTTATTGTATAACCTTCCTACGCCTCGTTCCTACGTCCAAAATATAGGCGCTTATTTGAAAATGTCTACGAGGAAATTTCAGCGGAGCTACGGCCATCTAACGTGGAGAAAAGTCAAAGAAGCATACTGGAAAACAACTTTAAATGGAATATTGAACCCATGATTTTCGCGTAACGTTAACACTTCGTTTTCTAACACATACTATTTGGGAGGGCTGTATTGTTGGAAAAGCCGTGCAATTATAGTCCTTTAATTATTTCAAAATTATTGCGATAAAGTGGAATACGGGATGGGAAAAAAACTATTTTTAGACTTGACTCAATGGCTGCGTTCAGTAACTCTAAAAAAGCTCAGCGGTGAGCTCAACGGTCAGCGGTTTTTTACTGAACGGGTTTTGTTTTACTTCCGGTTTGACGTCACGTTGCCCATGGATTAAATAACCTTACAGGGATACGAGTTGAAGATGTTTGTTTCAAACGAGGCTGCCAGATATTTTTGCCGTCCCCTCAATTTTACCCCCTTTACCGATACAAATCCGGAACAAGATTTCTTGACACGTCGCAATCTCGCGGCGGCTTTTGGCGAATTTTATATTTTTCCAACGGCAGCGCTGTTAGACGTACCATAATTATGGTACAAATCAATAATTTTAGGTAGAAATTTGGATAGTACCATAATTTTAGCGATGTATCATATGGTATGCTTATTTACAATAATTTTGATAGGCTGTATCTAACATTTTTTTAAATAGTTTCATATTCTCGAAAAATTTCGATTTCAATAACAAAGTCATTGCACGCTTTCACTTTATGGTGTTCTGAACACCGTGTTCAGCCCCGCTTTCTGGCAACGGCTGCGGTAGCACCGCGCCAGGCAGGTTTGCAACTTAGTCCTCTATTGAGTCTTCTCTTTCAACCTACAGCAGTAGAATAAAACACTGATCTGGCAGCCAGCACAGAGGAGCATTCAAGCCAATTATATGAACCTTGCGTTCAAGCGTCCGTAGCGTCGCGTGGTCTGTCACTGTTGCCGGCAGTTATTTATAAAAGTTATTTACTATGGTCGAATGACAGGTCAAGTATTTCAAGAACATGTAAATCTTTGAGGAAAACACTTAAAACGACTACAGCCTTACTTTTAGATTTGAAATTCCCGCCAAACTAGCTAAATACGTCATAAATGGGAGGTGCAATAATTTTGCGAAGAATTCAATAATTTTTTATCGTCGATACCATAATTTCCGTTTTAAAATCTGACAGCGCTGTCCAACGGTTTGTTTTAATACATTTGAAATTGATATTCAATCGTGGTCAGTACCTCACTGCCTCAGTGGCTCTGGAGCTTCCTGGTTAAATATAATGTAAGGTTATTTAATCCATGCTGTAAGCGACGTTTTTCATATTGTTTTTAAGCCATTTATGTGTATCACCTTATTTATCGTTAAATAGTTTATAGGCTTTCAAACTGTAAACAAGTTTTCAATAGATAGGCCTTGGCCTTCAAAAATCATAATTTCATCAATGGCGATTGCAACCCCTTTGCATTTTTTCCCCCGTGTATCGGTAAAATCGAGACTTCCGGTCGATGACAATTCTGGCCACCAGGGTAAGTCTGGAGCAAATATTGTACCCAAGAGAACTATCCCTTTAAGGTTATTTAATCCATGCGTTGCCCGTCCGTTGAGCAACGAAGTCATCGGCTGTCAGAGTAAGTTTTTACGTTGCTCAACGGTCACGTGACGTCGCAGCACGGAGTAAGGCTAGCTGCAGACGCCGCAGCAGACGATATTTTACAAAATTTACAACTAGCGTAAAAAGCGTCCAACAAGATCGTACGTCACGTTAGCAACGGTCTCAACGAAAATAATTTTTCAGATACTTCGTTGAGAGTTGTTAAACGCAGCCAATGATTCATTTTTAATTGAACTGAAATTATTTCAAAATAACGAATGTACTATTAAATCAACTAAACTATTTTCCGTTGTTCTTGAAATGTTTTTAGATGAAAGGCCCCCTTTTATCTAAAAACATCTCAATAACCTCCTGGTAACCGGTTAGTCTCATTCGATTCGGCACAAAATAACACGTACGATCCGAAAGTATGGTTGGTCCTGGCCAAATGGTTGATATACCTTTTCAACATTTAGTGAAATTCCGAAAAAAAACCTTTGTTTAGTGTACTTTTTGTCATACCTCCGAAACTATTAGTCCCAGCAATCCGCGGCGTGTCTCATTCGACTCAACGTTAAAACATACTACAGAAACGATACCCAACTTGACCGGATTGCTAAATTTAACATTTGGGGATTTTTTTTTCATATTAGAGAAAAAACCACGTGATTCAGTACAAATTCGGCCATAACTCGGAAACGGTTCATCTTACGGGCATGTGGTTGGTCGCATTCGACTCAGGGTGAAATGTACCATCAGGAACAACACCAAACACGGCTTAATTCTTTGAAAGCAAATTTAGGGGGCAACTGCCCCCTCCTGCCCCCCTTGCCCCCCCCCCCCCAAACTGTGTTGTCCACCCCGCATCGCTGCGGACTCATCGGATCCTCAAAGTAGACATCAAAATAGAATTTTTAGGCCACATTGCAAGTTGGGACGAATTTTGCCGCTGGAGAGCTCTTTTTGGGCTTCTTTTACCCGTACTATATAGCATCTGAAGTTACTGTACGATATTTTCAATCTTGTGATGGCATCGGCTTAGCGACATCTATTGTCTTTTTCAGGGCCCCCACTCAAATCTTCAATTTTTTTATAGGAAAAATAGGATTATTTTTCTAAAACATATAGGACTTTATAGGACTATTTTCACAAAATTATAGGACTATATGTGCTATTTAATTTATTAACTTTATGCATTTAAAAACAAAATATATATTTAGAGGAATAAATCTTTGATTTTCACTTAAAAAATAGAAACTATTTAACCATTTTATCACAAAAATAAACTAGTACCTAACCATGTTAACAATAACAAAAGTATATCCTATAGCTAAATCTAGCAATTTAACTGAGTGGCTGGATTTGAAATGGGCAAAATATCAAAATTATAGGATTTTATAGGACTTTTGAGGAATTTTGCTACAAATATAGGATGTTATAGGACATTTTTGAAAATATATGATTTTATAGGAATTATAGGACCTCTGGGGGCCCTGCTTTTTACTTGTTCGCGTAATGGCCGAAATAAATTGAGCCGGCCCAGAAAATAGACGAAAAATACAATTGGCATTAATTATTATCAATGAAATTGTTAATGATGATGAAATCGAAGATGATTTGCTCGACCTAAATTCTAAATCAAAGTTTTTAAAAAAATCTACAATGGGGCTTTCAATTGTAAATACGTTGTGTTCTGGTAGTCTTCCAATGTAACTTCAAATGAAAATACATCGCTTTCCCGAGCTAAAGTGACATTAACTGCAGCCATCACACGTGTTACCCAGACCGCTTGCTTGCATGGACTAATCAATACAGGGACGGAAGGCAGATACATTTTCGTGGACAGCGATTGTTAAATGTGCGCTCTGGTGGCGTTTTCCGGAACTAACGACAAAATGAGTCAAGGGGATGAAACGAAAGGGGGTAGGGGAATTATAGTCAAGTTGAAAAGCAAGCATGGCTCGATGTGTAAGGTTAATTTTTTTAATTTAATGTAGATTAAGTCGTATATTTAGAAATATGAATTTTTCTTCATATACATACGAAACTTTTTTCTCTATTTCACCCGAAAAAAAAGAGAAATAAAACAGATTTATACCTTGAATCACTTTTGCAAGTGGGGTAGACACGTAACTTTTTCCTCATATTTTAAACGAGAATTTTACGTAATAATGTTCTATCAAACTATTAAAATATAATATTTCCGCCGTAATTCTGTATTAGTTTGGGCCTTTCAACAGCCAGGCTATATAGCAGACGACAAACGGCAATACTATTTCCTTTTTGACTCAGCAAAAACTACAGTGAAAGGGGGTAAAATAGGGCCAAACATTTAACAAGTGTTGGCCGCGGCTTTCTATGGGAACTCTTACTCTGCCTTCCGTCCCAGGGGCTCGATTCTGAGGCTATCGTTAAGCTAGCGACAAAAATTCTGGCGATAGGCGAAACGACAATCTGTAAGCGACAATTTCTTAACGGGAATGAAATTGGTATTCTAAGACGTGTCTCGTTACGGCAGTGTTATGAGAGAAGTGGTTAGCACTTTCGCCTCGCAGCAAGAGGAGCCGGGTTCGATCCCAGCTTGTGGCACTGGGTGAAAACTCGGAACAACTCCTTCTGCGTAGAGTTTGCAAGTTCTCTCCCCACTAGTTTAAGGGGTTTTCCCCCGAGATCTTCGGTTTCCCCTTCCACAAAAACTTGTTGAGGTTAACGGTAATAGTTAGTGTAGGGAGTTGTTGGCTCGAACGCGTGGCATGCAGGGCTTGCCACCACCCTCCTACGCATTGTAACCCGGCCACCTGAATTAAAGGCTTTAAAAGTCGCTCGATGACTTAGGCCTAAGGTGGTGCATTGGGTATTAGCCTAGCTGATTATTATTATTATTTATTATTAGACGCTAACGACAGAAATTTTTAGTCACGTGCTTTCGCTCTAGCTAGAGCCAATAGCGGCGCGTCGTTTTATCAGTTGTTTCGTTCATCCTTCATAGCAGCAGACGGTACTAATGTTTTATTCTACAGAGGTTAGGCTTAATCTGTAAGCCTTGGTTACCACTAGCGCGCGCGACGCGACGACGCGTTTCTCGGCTTTGACACAAACATAACGTAAACCAAGCTTTAGACGTAGAAGAAGAAGAACAAGTGTTTATTGTGAATAATAAAAGAATAACTTGAGTTAATAAACGTACAAAAAATTCGTAGTTGAGTATTTGGTAAATATTTTCATCTTACTTCACCAAAATTCATTGGAACCGATGCTTTTAAAAACATAATCAATTGGTAAAAGTAACTGTTTCTTGTTATTACACCCAAGGGGAATAATTTATTAGTGTTATAATTTACTTAACTATGGTATTTTTAGATATATTAATCTAGTAAGTTAATAATAGTTTTTAATATTCATCACTGGTATTGCCAGTGTATTGGTTTCTGATAAACTCACCAAGCCTATCACAATGAGTATCCGTGAGTTCTTTTTTACCGTAAATTAACGCTTAAATCTATACTCATCATATTCAAATGCTTGAGCTCGATATCGTATTACTTTTTGATGTTATAAATTACGATTATTTTAAATTTCCTGTGCTAAATCTTAAATTTCATGTCTCAAAAATATGGCCATCTTTAAAAAAAATTGTCGCCCGTGGCTCTAACTACAACTTTTTTTTGTCGTTAGAATTAACGACACTTTTAGGTTTCTTCTGACGACAATTTCCTTAACGAGAGCCTTAGAATTGCATTTTTTCTCGCTAGCGACAATTTTCAAAGTTAACGAGGATTTTCTCCCGTTAACTTCCTTACCGATAATCTCAGAATCGAGCCCCTGTATTGATTAGTCCATGGTGCTTGCAAATAAACAATAAAAACAACGTTGAGCATCGCTGTCCATCGTGACGTAAAAACCGGAAATACAAAATCGCGTACAGTAACCGTTTTTTCCGTTGCGCATCGATGCTCATTTTAGGAGTTATTGAACGTACCCCGTGTTGTCAGCCGGAGGATGGGGGTTGAAAACTCGTAAGTAAGCACCGGGTTTTATTTGACACGTGAGGACGTTAGGGGGGTAATTATTTCCCTCAAGCGGTGGTTTTTGAAAGTTTATAAGTGGATTATTTAAGAAGGATTGAAGGACATTTTTCGTTCTAATTTATTTATTTCACATAGAAAATGTATAGCAACCATCATTCTATCCAGTCGTTGGAACACAGGGTTGCCATTCTCTATCAAGGTGAAATCATGGATTAACTAAATAGCCGCGCTAAAGGATAAGCCGCACGCGGAGAAAACCTCTTGATATGGCAACTGGCAGAAGTTACGGTTTTTTATTGGCTACAGTAACGTTTTATGGGAGAGCAACGAAAGTAGGGTCCGTAGCGCCATCTAATATTTTCATTTTCTTTTCAAAATTACAACGCATTCAATGTTACAAAGGCTTATCAATTTTGTTTTTTGGAAGTTAAACGTAAAGTTTATATTATAAATTGCTTACCTGATGCTTCCTTTAAATCAAGTCCAAGTAATTCATAGGTGAATGTGCTTCGATAAATTAGAAGACATGGCGACCAGTAGCTAGTTAGTTAATTCATGATGAATACTTCAAATTTTCCGCGGTTCACGCAGCAGGGCTGGACACAAGGTACTAGTCACGGCATTTGACTACTAAAATAAATGCTCTGACTACTAAAATTATTCAAAAACTGGGGGATCACTAGTCAATTTACCTCATTCCGCATTCTACGTTATTTCTCGTTAGGTGGCGACCGTAAAGGGCGTAGGACGCTTTTTTTGCCTTGCGGCTCATCCTTTAGCAGTTAGTTAATCCATGGTGAAATATATAATTTAGCACCAAACATGTCTGGCAACCATGTTAAAATTTCCACGTACAAGGTTCGTAAATCGTGCATGCTCTAAGCTTCCAACATGGGCCAAATAATGATAAATCCAGGACATGACTCTCTGCGAGAAACCCGTCCCTATTGGGAAAAACGCGCGATCGCGGACCTACGTCATTTTGGGGCCAAATATTTTAGGGACAGTTTTCAAAAATAATACACGTGGTCGTCGTAGTAAATATCCCGGAATATTTATTCACAGTTGTCATAGATAGTGTGGTTATTAAAGTAATTAGTATAATATATATAATTATATAATATTAAACACATACTTTCCTAAAATCATTAACATTAATCTAAAAATGAGGGGCCAAATATGGCAGGATTTTCGAATTACAACCGCCACATATTTCGGAATTCCGACTTAGTCAACACAAGATGGCGTTCGGGAAACCGGAAATTTCTACTTGATTTTTCTCCCAATTTATTTTATTTACTCCTCCCCCCCCCCCCCCTACTAAAATGGCTGCCTGTAGCTTTTGGTGGACGACCGATATAGTACGTGTGTATGTACGAGAGTCATGGCCTGGATTTATCATTATTTGGCCCATGCTTCCAACAAAGGAAATAGCTACCTCGAGCGTCATCAAAGTTGGACGTGATAGGACCATGGGCCAAATAATGATAAATCCAGGACATGACTCTGGTACCTTCACGCGTACTAAATCGGCCGTCCACTAAAAGACACAGGCGGCCATTTTAGTAGGGGGGAAAAGGAGGATTTATCATTATTTGGCCCATGATAGGACTATGGCAGCGACCGATGGAGGCCGAGTTTTCGGAGGTCACGTGCCGGAAGTGGGTAAATACTTCGTTACAAAAACCGTAAAACGGAAAGCTCTCTCAATTCGAATCGAGGGTTCTATAATATGATCTTTGCTTCCAATAAGCAATAACCACCGCTAATGGAAATATGAATCACGTCCATTTTGGCGTTTATATCTTTGAGCCGCTGTCACCCCCTTTGTTTTTGTCATCGTGAATTAAAATTATTTTACAGCACTATTCCTTGCCTTTCCTCCATAAATTTAAATACTTATGGACGAACGAAAATCGTAGAAAAATTGTTATTTTCTACTAAATAAATAATAATTTAGCGAAACTATCAATAAAAACTAATTTAAGCTTTAAGCAATACCACGTGATTCCAAAGACGCATTAAAAACGAATTACAACAACAATACGATCAAATGAAACTCAATTAATGCAAAGCCAGACAAGAATATGGGAACAAACATTCTAAACCCCGGAATTGATTATAACCGTAGAAATTCGACCCTCAACAAGAACTAATTGAAAATTCAGCGAACCAACTGCATGAAAAGGATCCGCGACTTCAAATAAAATGTAGGGCAATAATCCCTCTGGTAGTATCGCCCCCCAATGGAATTCAAAGCCACGAATAGTGATTTATATGGCTTTAGTTTAAAATGGTTTATCCGTCTAGGAAAGTACAACCATTTATTTCTCCCTTATTCAAATTCCCTCGGTACTAGGTCAAGCTAATCTGTAAAGAAATACAGCTAGAGTATTACTGGAGTAACGGACAACAAAGAATAAATAATTGGTACCGAAACCCTAAGTCCCTAACGACAGCAGCCGCTTAATAACGTCTCCATTTAAGCCACCTTTTCTCGTTTACGACGACCACCGTAAGAGACTGAAGCGATAGATTCAGCGGCGAATAGATGTCTACAAGGCAGATAGATGGCGCGAAGGGCGTTTGAACTTATTGCAATCTACTTCTCAGTCGTTATCATCGTTAGGCCCCTCTTCATTTATACTTATTTATTATTCGAGCCAAGAACCGATTTACATAAAGGAGAACTTGGAAGTTGGAACCGGCTCAGTTTTCTATCTTTTTTTATTTTTGATAGACTTAAGTGGTGCCCTATTAAGTGTATTTATAATGGCAACTTTCACAAATGTGTAATAAACGATAGCCCAATCAGAAACATCTGTTAAATTTACGATTTTGGTTATTTAACGCATCTCTAGTCTTTTGCAGGTGTACCAAGTAAAGGTGTTTAGGGTTTACAGGACTAGTAGAAAGCACCATCGACATTATGGCTACGTTCAGCGGGACTCAGCGGACTCAGCGCTGAGCTTACTGTACGCTTTTTTTAACTTCCGGTTTCTACGTCATGTTGCTCAACGAAGTCAGCGGTCGGAGGAGCAGGTTTTTCCGTTGCTCATCGGTGTCGTGACGTCATTCGACAAAGTTAAAGGAGGGGTAGCAGATGATATTTTGTTCGTTAAGTCAGTGAACTATGAAATCGTACAACAACTTTTAGATTTTTGTGACGTAGCGTTGATTAAAAGAACTCAACGATAACTCAGCGGTTTTTCTCCGTTGATAGTTGTTGAACGCAGCCATTGACAATCCATACTCAAGCTAAAACACGAGTCGCCAAATCAAGCAAAGTTTTAATTCAAGAACCAAATTGGAATAAAATAGTTTTTAAGGAAGCTGTGTATATCAAAAAAAAATGGGACATTTGAATTTAGATCAGGGTGTAATAGACGTAAAAGGGTGGGGAGATTTTGAGATTAGGGAATGAAAGCATTATGGTCTAAAGGGGTTCGTTGGTTGTATTTATTACTTAATATTGTTTTTTCATTGTTGTTTTTTAATCGTTGTTTATTATTAATTTTAAAAAAAATGTAAATCTTATCTGCAATGTTAGGAAATTGAAAATTGTAACTAATCAATTGTAAGACGCGGCTGAAGAAGGACCTCGGTCCGAAAGCTCCCGAGTGATTTTAAATTAAAATAAACCATGAAGTAGCAGATCTTTTGTTTTAATAATTATTAATTTAGTCAACCATGGTAAAAAAGAAAATATTTATAACTATTAATTCAATTGTAATGTATATAGTTCCCACCGATAACAGCGGATGGCACCACCGACAAATGATAGAGTTCTCAATTATGAAAAATTTGTTTCGCGGAAGGCAGATTGAAATTGTCATTCTAGCGATACTATTCCCAATAGTTGATTTTATAAAATGTCTTTACGCTTGCCAAACTTGTTGAAATGTTGCCCTTGAATAGTTCTTCAGCCAATGCCTAAGAATGAGTTCATAAACTCTTTAGTGGGAGAGAAAACGGATCCACAGCTGAAGCGGGGAGGCAACATTTCAACAAGATGGCCAAAGTTATTTTATAGAAAGAACTATTCAATGGGTTACACCACCTAGACTCGTTTCGGTCGCGAATAGCGCTCCATTCAACTTGGGGGTGTATTATTTTGGAAGAATAAAGTGGGGGAGTAGCGATAGGGTGGAGATTTTGGTTTCCACTTTGGGTTGTTATGGTGTTCTGCTCGTGCGAGTGTGCACAGTAATTTGTTCAGGCGATAATCTCCGATGTTTGTGCGCCCAAATGTTTATGACTTTACTTTCCCATCAAGTTTTATCAAAGACAATATAGACCTCGTACCCTACATTCGAAATTATTACCTCACGCGTAGTCAATGGACGCTTCAATAAAAGATACTCGGTTTCTACTCCCCTCTCCAAATTCATCTGGGAAGGAACTATTTCCGGTCGGTCGGTTAAACGGTTAGAATGGCTAGCCAAAAAAGTCATATTTAAGCCAATTGGAAACGCGTTTTTGCCCTCAGGAGAATTTTGCGTCAGATAAGAAATGCGTCGGCTCACGTGTATAAGGAACATACTAATGTTAATTTTCGATAAGATATTTTAACGTAAAATATATAATGTTACTAAAACTAAGTATAAGAAGATAATATAATTATTATTATCATCCTCTTCTGGTATAAATAATTAAAATTATATGTAATATTTTTATAATACCGGGCAATTTTAAAGCTTCTCATGGAGGCAGAGTTAATTTATTTCGTATAAAATTATCTTTTGGAAAAAGATGAAAACTCATTTAGAACTAAACATATTACTTTTGCAGTACGGTATGCAACAAGTGTTTCCTTTTAACCCGGTAACTTTTTTGGCATGTTAAGGCTTAGCAAAAAACCGATGTTACGTTCGAAAAAGTTTCCCGCTTTCTATTATTTCAACAAGCACTATATAAATAATAACTTACGAGTCCTGGCGGTCGGAAATATTACTTCTTAGCAATTTCTGGGAAGATGTTTTATTTAAGCGCCTATAGCGTTTACCCACTTCCTGTCGGAGCTCAGAAAAAATAGCTACATAGATATCATGGTAACCAACTACAGATAGCGTTCTACAGTGACCGAAGGAGGCAAATTTTTCGGAGGTCACGTGCTGGAAGTGGGTAATCGTTTTGATACAAAACTGTTGATCTGAAAGATCTTTGAATTCGAATCCGGGGTACGGAGTTCTATATTATCTTGGATTTTATACTTATTTACTAGTTTATGTTTTTGTTGTTCGGTGCACAGGCGCCGATTTGAGTCCACTTTTGCATACCCGATTTGTGCTTTTTATTTTTTTTTATTTTTTTTTTTATTTTCCTTAGGGCTGTTCTGGAGCCAAGATAATATACACCTCGTAGCCTAGATTCGAAATAACTGCCATGCGCGTAATAAATAGCGTTTACCCGCTTCCTGTCGGAACTCCGAAAATTAGTTCCATAGTTACAAAGGACGGTAACCAACTATAGATAGGGCCTAGAGCAACCATAGATATATGAAGTAGCGTAGATACCTTACGCTGCACACGGACCCGTTGGAAAAACACGGAAGACACAGCTAGTAGAAGACCCTTATTTTCTGGACGTGCTACGTAATAGGGCTATCTATCGGTGACAAAAATTAGCCTAATAATGTTGATAGCCCTAAAGCTAGGAGCAACACAGCACTCCACACAAGGAGAACGCAACAAGTCAAAAGTCGTAGATTTTCTTGTGTACAATTTTCATTGGTTAGATGCTTTAGCGCCTGCTGCCGTCGGAAGGAGAAAATTCGGAAATTGTCTTCCCCCCGCCCGTAAAACGTTCAGCGTAAAGGCTCGTGACGCTCGTCCAATGAAATTCGTACACAACCCTTCGGTAGCGTGTTTAAAGGCTAGCTGCCTTCTCCTTGTGTTTGTTGCTCTTAGGTGGAAAGATGACGCTAAAACCATAGATATAGGAAACGTATATAAACGTCTAGATAAAATATTTCAAAGGGAGTGAATACGGAGGTGACCAGCCTTGGAAATAAGGATTTTTTTTAACTGGTCCTTATGACCAGTGACCCCCTAGAATAGGAATTATTAAACTGGTCTTATATAAAATGTTCCAATGTCATTTATAAGCCTAAAAAAACCTATACTACATATTTAGAAGTTAGATTATGTTGGTAACATTAACTTTACACGTATTCAAAATTCTTAAACTTTATTTTATGAGTACCACAAGAATAGTACAATATAGTACTATCTCACCGAAGTCTACTACCAGAGCCTAGAAGACCCTCGTAATTTACCGTATTATCTCTCTTTCTCTAGGCCCCGTAACTCCAGAGTCCCCAGTCCGTTACCGCGTAGCCAGGTAGCCTACCCAAGGATCCTATATGCTAGAAGGATAGGTAGCCCTCCGGCCAGCCCATGTTTTCAAAACGCCGGCAGCACCGTCGATATTAAGAGAGCCTCTAAACGTGGGACGTCTTGTTTCTATTCCCTCAAGGACAAATTTTGGCGGTGCTTCCTCCATGTTTTGTCCTTGACGGAGTCTAAAGACAGATTCTCTATCGCGCATGACCCACCGACGGCGCTGCCATTTTTCGTCCCTCGCCTCATATCCTTCTAACATATAGGATCCTTGACTCTACATAAAACCTCGACGTGCGGCCGTGGCGGTAGTAAGCGGAGTCGCTATACATAGAAATCCAGTCAATAGGGAAATCAAAATTGATATAAACCTTGGATTAATAGGCATCTCTCATTATTTGGAATTATTAAACTGGTCACCTTCTGTTTTTTTGTTTTTATTTCGAATTAATAAACTGGACACGGTGACCAGTGACCCCGCAAATTTTGAATAAATAAACTGGTCTGAGCAATTAATTAATTGGTCTTTGACCACCTGACCACCGTTATTTCCAAGGCTGGAGGTGACAGCTAGCAGAAACGCGTAATTTCTGCAGGCTATCCTTATAAGGTGCTATCTATCGGTAAGAAAGCTCGTGCTATCGTCGTGAGAGCCATTAGCTGAAAACTATTCGTGAGTTCTGAACCGTTCAACCAGTCCCCAATCTCCCCATGCGCACTATTAGGCAGCTTTGTATTGCTGGGAATGTTTTTTTTTACGTTACCATAATCCTTTTTCTTTGCTTTTTGCTTCTCAAAAGCTTAAGATAAAAGAAAACTTGCTGAGAATAACTACACTTCTCCATGGACGCTCAATTTAAATGCAGTGTCCATGACTCTTCATTCTCTTGAACGAATAACGGATGTCAATGATAGAAACAACGTACAAAAAATAAGTTATTTGCATTCTTCCCATGGACATAATAAATTCCATTCCAATTTGTTTTCGCGGCATATTAGTTATTAAGTTTATAAATAAATCCGAATCAATGAGTTAATTTGATTATGGTAAAATTTAGTAAATAAACAACAGTACGGTTGCAGTACGACTGGAAATATGCCGAAAGTAATGGCCAGACAATGGTCAGATGAGCAAACCCTTATTTTAATTAACTTTTACCACAAAAATTCTCACTTATGGGACCCCAGAGACAGTCAACATATAAATTTCTCATTAAGAAATAACACTCTCAAAGAATTGCAAGTTTTGCTAAAATGTTTTAGCAGTAAGTTTGCATTTTTAAGACTTCCCTTAACTTTCATATAATTATGTCTGTGATATAATTAAGTTTTAAATTTGCTTATATTCTTCAGTTAAATGCCTCAACCAAAGATTTTGCGCTCTTCGAAATAGATACATCAAAGAAAATTCCAAGTTAGAACAAAATGGTATCAAGGATGAAGAAGAACAGATCGCAAAAACTGATTTTCAACATTACCAACATCTGATGTTTTTGGCTCCAGTTGTACACCTTGATTTTAATGAACTAGTTGATAGTGATGGTGAAAATGACCATGTATCAATGTCCAGTGAAAATATGGAGACCAATGACGTTTCTGTTTGTAATATATCTAATGTTACATCATTAGCTCAGCCAAATGAAGGTGGGCCACATTTGGACCTTTCTGATGTAGAAAAAGGGCCTTCTAGAGTGTTAAAGGGGAAAAATACTACTATAAATTCAAGTAAAAAAAGAAAAAATGAAAGTAATGATTCTCCTCTTAGCAAAAGTACAGTGGATGATGGTGCGGAGTTTCATTTTTCAAAGTTCGTTCAAACACAACTTAGAGCTATAAAAGATCCACGTAGTCGCAATTTGGCTATGTTAGAAATTATGCAGGTGTTGACCAATCATTTGGACCCTGATATCACGTTTGTAACGCAATACACACAATAAAAGTTATTAAATTTAAACAGTCTTTAAAAATTTAACTATTTATTTAAATTACACTGTATAGTATGCTATTTAAAAATTTGCACTTGTCACAGAACAGCTTAAGTACACAGACATAAGTTTAAAAAAAAATGAAAACATTTCTATTTTAAATTTACCATTTACAAAATCATTAATCCATAAAGTGAATAAGATTCTAAATGGCAAATTCACAATATGGGTAACTATATCATCAGTATAACATGTAAAAAATGGGTTTTTACGTCGTATAAATATCACAGTTTATCAAGAGGTACACATGATCATTCTAAGGCCTATGGTTTTACACGATTCTTTGAACACTATCTGCCACGTGAAACTGATAAAAAAATACAAGTTAATTTTGATAAAAAAAAACCCTAAAATTAGTCGCATGATTACCAAAAAAAGAGTATTTTTAAATTAAAACAAACGATTCACGCAATAGAGATCTACAACTCAATTCTCTAAACTAAAATCTACTATTTACACTTTTCAAGTTTCCTTACTAGCTCTGGATAAATGTTACCTGGGCTTTATGGCAAAAACTAGGACTATGTGCCACAATTTGGTCCTTTTACAACATTCTAGTGTCACGATGACTCCTTTAGAAAGGAGAATTCATTCCCAATTTGGTGCCAAAATCCAATCTGACCCTTTTTTGTTGACGAATGTTTACTCTGAAACAAAACCAAGAATTAATTAAAAAATAAAATAAAAATTTAAATTCTAGTTTACTTTATCTCATATTTTTTAATAAGAGCATTGATAAAAATCAGTGGTAATGGCCAGACAAATCCAATGATCCAGATGTAAAACGGAATAATTTCCATTAAATCTAAGATTTTTTGTCCCTCTGAATAGGCCAAAATGTCGATAACACAAAATATGATTTGCAATAATACACTAGTATAAATAGGAATACTTAAATTAAACTCTATAAACTCACTTAATTAAATTAATTGCTTACACAAAGGTGCACGCTAGTGCCCAATAACGATTTCGAAAGGGATTTCTTTCCCATATCAAGTGCATTCTTTGTACAAATCCAACGGATATGATAACTAGAATGTACAAATTTATTAAAAGACTATATGAAAATCCATTATAACTTACCAAAGTAAAACAGTAACAAAAATGCAACAAGGTTTTGGCAAATTGTAATGCTACTAGCCCAAACTATTCTCTCATCAAATTCGGACTCACTCGTTACATTGGTCCTGAAAATAATCAAATAAACCAAACATTGTCTAAGTATTGCTACTAAAGAATGTATACTTACTCAGTTGGTGAAAAAATCCAACAGGTCGCGGGTCCAAGGCCACTAACATTTTTAATATTGTAAGGAATATGAGTATTGCAGTAGTAGGCAACCGTAACTCCGAAGCAAATGCAAGATAGAATCACTGAAGGTACAAACTTCAAACAATAACAACCCAGAAAGAAGAAAACTGTCTGTTTTGATACTACTTTCAAATTTTTGCCCATAGCCATCGTTGTACCCTAGATTTAACATGAAAATGACAAGAAACACATTATTTAAAAAGTTAACAATTTTGTCACGTAGTTCCAAAAATTAGTTTCACATAACAAGTAGGCCATAGAGACCACTGCATAGGTTTCACCAGCTTTAATAAATAAAAAAGTATTGGTTTCAAACAGGGATGCACTGATATATATCAGCCTATTTTTCAAATATCGGTAGCGGCCAATATCGGCTTAAGCAAAGCTGATATTGGACAATACAGGTTTTAGAAAAATATTTTCAGAAAAACAATTAAAAAATAAGAAAATTATCGATTAACTAATGATAATATTTTTTTTGATAGGCCGCGCCACATACGCCAGACTTCTGAAGCTAAATCATACCTTTTTTTAGACAGGGGATTACAAGTGTAAACAAATACAAAACATCGCTATTCGATTTGTGATAGAAAATATGTATCACATAAAATGAAAAGCTACATAGTCAGATATGCTCTTGCAAAAGTTTTTTAATGAAAAATTAGAATAAAGTGGTATGACAGTGTACTGAACCGTCTTTTACAATGATTTTATTATATACACTACTGTTATGATAGATAATTTTGATAGTATCGGCCGATATTATCAGCCACGAATAGCCGATATACCGCCTGTACCCATATTGGTGCATCCTTATTTTCAAATAAAAAAAGGTGAACATACCTGAGGGTCACAAGGATTGCCGACTAATGACAAACTCAAAATTGGGATTTGAAAACAGGACAGCCAGATACAATGCGATGGGGCCAGTGGAGCTGGCAGAAAGAACAAACTGCATAGCACTTGAAGCAACGTCAAACTGAGGCAGGAACACAGCATAAATTGTAAACAATTTTGCATTCCATGGGCCAAATGACGGGCTTCCATAATCATGTGATAGAGAGAGATGGGATCATCCCGGTAAATACCGAAGGAACAAGGCAACAAATTGAGGTTCCTGCTTAGCTCGGTGGGGCTCATAATGGGTTCTTCCTTCAAATCTTCCTTTCCACTTTTGGTTTTCTTCAAAGATATTCCATCGCCATTGCAAGTTCGTGGTTCTCTGTCAGACCTGGGATCGGAAGAGAAAACTGGTTCTTCTCTGCACAGTTGGGGAAACAAGGGTTCCATTCCTATACTGACATCCGCTTGCAGAAATAGGGGGATATTGTAAGAGCTGGCACTTTTCAACAAAGGTGAAAACAGCACAAAATTAGATTTCAGTGAACAAGAGAGAGTAGAAAAAATTAACTACCTGCTTCCAACACAGACCACGACTTCTCCGTATTCTTGCATGATCTCTATCATTTCTTTAGTTGCCTCTACTGTGCAATCTGTAAATAGGGACACCAAAAGTGGCACATTGTCTACGTGCTCGAGGTGGGGACGTATGTTTTCAATTCCTTTGGGAAGTTTAGCCTAAATTAGACGAAATTCATTTTAAGGATTATTGTTCTTTACATATTTTGAAAAGTGGTTTCTTACTCTGTTGGACATATCAAAAGTAACAGGCACAGATTGATCAGTACTTTCCGTAACGTGACTAGGTGACTGGGAGAGCGTAGATCCACGTAATCTACTTGATGAATATTGCTGGTTTCCATTTTGTTTCGAGTTACGCGTATTTTCCCTGATATTGCGACCAAACGGAGGTTCTAGAATATTTCCTTCAGAGGTTAAAGGTTGAAGTTCAGTCCCCAAATCAGTAGGGAAGAAGTTTTTGTCTCCCTCTCTGTTGAATTATCAAATATTTTGAAAAGAGTTTGGCAAAATATCAACACACCAATGCGTCCAATTTTTTTATTTATTTTTTTGAATTCTTAAGACGTTACTGAACATTTCTGTGTCAAAATTATATATTGGAAATTAAAATTCACGGAGATATTAATTTTGTAAACTTCGGCCGCTTCATTGTTGTAGGTGAAGTAGGATACGCTATGGACTTAGAAATAAATATGCAATAAAAGTAAAGCATTGTCCAATTTTTATTTGCAGAAATGGTTAAACTAGCGTAAATTAAATATTAGTAAAACTTTTAACATGGAAAAATAGCAAATTATAATCATAAACTAAGTGTTAGCGCCTGATGGCGCCACACGTTCGCTGTTCTCTTGTGCTGGGGGCACACTTGCCGCCTTAACCCCATTAATGCTAATCATGATGGGCCACCTATCATCGCAACCAAGCGGACATATTACCAAGTAAAAAATAGAAAATACTTTTGTCCACACCCAATATTGCACAAAATGGAAAATTTAGTGTACCCTACTTTACCACAAACGGAAAAGTAATGCTAGAAAACGTAAATTTTGGTTAATTTTCAAAAATTAATATCTCCACGAATTTTCATTTCCGCAAAATAATTTTGACACAGAAATGTTCAGTATTGTTTCAAGTATCCAAAAAAAAATCGGACAGGCGTTGGTGTGTTAATATTCACCCAAGAATTCAAACTTAAAAAAAAAAAATAATAATAATGATAAAACACTCCTACCTAAAATAAACAGAGTAGGGTTGGTCAGTTTGATTTAATTCTGAATCATCACATTCTGACTGTTGACTAGAATAAAGACTAACTTCATCTTCAAAGCGTACAGTATTTGTTTCCAGATTCACAAGACTAGGAGCACTAATACAGCGAAAAGGTACCTAAAGCAATAAAAATAAATTAACTTGGTGCTGAGACCGAGAAATTGACAAGATAATTTGTACTTTATTCAGCTTTAAATCGCCAATCTGAAAGCTATCAGAAGAAGTTAGTTGAAAGAAATTACTGGGGTCTGACTCTTGTACAGAGGCCCAAGAAACATTTGGTGGTTGCTGGTTCGAGCCTCCACTTTCCGAACGACTTCTTTGACTAAGCAGTGATATGTGGCAGTTCCATCCAGACTCCAAACCCATTTTCTCAGAGAAAACTCTACTTCTAAGCTCATTTTCTTTAGAAAAATGTACAAATCGGATGCAAGATTTATCCAAAAGCTCAATCAATTGAACAATATCAGGGCAAGCCTATAAAAAGTTGTCAAAAATAAACAAAACTGTAGAAATAATAAAAGTTGCCTATATCAATTACCTGATACTGCATTGTCACCATTCCTATGAATATCTGGTGCGATAAAACTTCTAAAAATGACTCTTCTCTGATTTTTTCCGATATCTCATTTCCTTCCCTATCATTATCAGCCGCAGTAATCAACTGTCGATGAGCTTCTTCTTCCAATTCTTTCATTAATAGCAATGAATCAGTACTTAATGAGTTAACAATTGGAAACATCCCTCCTCTTTCTCCGCTGAATATCTCGTTTGGAAAATTATCGTCAGGTAACCAACCCCTGCCCCTAAGATCATAATAAAGTTAATGATTTCAAAACCTAAAATTAAATAATTTAAAAAATAAATTACCTAGTAGGAGATGAAAGGCCAGATGATTCACTTCGTAATCGGCGTCTTAAAGTGTGACTAGAATCAGGAGGTAATTCCAAATATTTGCTTGCTAGTCGAGCTTGGGGTGGACGAGGTAAGGGGGCGTAACTAAAAGCCATACAGTATGCAGTTAAGCTAGATCGATGGTAAAAGTCCAGTATTCTTTTTCTATCTGATTCTGATAAAGTTGATATTGACTTTCCATTCCAAAAATCCCCGCATGTATCTATCAACAAGTCAGAAGTCCCTTGAGAAAATAACTGATGACTTCCTGTAAATTAAAACCAAGATGCTAAATAGAACATCTTCATAACTAAAGGCGGATGCACACATAAGTTCGCAAGCGAATTCTGAGTGCGCATGCATGCGTCGTTTCATAAACAAAGGTCGCGCACAAGCAAGCAAAGAGTGTGCGAAACTAGGATTTTTTAATTTTGCAATGCGTTGCTCGCTTTGTGTCTCATGCGTGCTGCCGCCATAAGGCTAATACCAAACTTGTTACCAGTATGAGGATCTTTTATAACAGCGCATGACAGGTAAGGAAAAGGCATTTTCAGTCGTGAAAGATTGAGTGATTTTGCTAATCTTCCTTTACGTACAACATCAGGCTGCTACGTATTATAAACATAACCTCATCATTCAAATACGTAGAACAGAAAAGGAATAAAAATAAAATGTCTCTTACGACGTGTCTAAAAACTGCTAGCATTTCTTGAAGCTGATATGACTCAATGGCACTGTCTGTAAAACCAATTTGTCTCGCAAGTTCACATAAGCACCTTTAAAGAATAAACATCAAGTGGTTAAAATTTAGTTTAGTTCTATAATGTACATTACAAACCTTTTATTAACAACGGGAACAGCAGCATCATTTCCTAGTGCTTCGCAAGTAATATGATCGCAGAATGCAGCATAGTATTCTTGAGCAGCTGGATTACAAGTATTCACGAGAATTGACAAGCCCTTTAAACAAATGTCATTTTCATTTATCTCTTGACTTATATACTTTTGGTGAAAGCGTGCTTTCAATAGTAAAAGGTACTTGTGCAAACTAGCAATGAGATCACCATGTTTCCACCAACCAATTAACACATTTGTATTTACAAGATCAAGTGCTATAAACTGCTATTATATTCAACACGCTGTCTATGGAAAACGTACTAAAACCAAATAGACCCAAAACTATCGTATAATTGTTATATTAATAAAATTAAACTTACTAAAGGTTTCAAACTATTAAGATGTTTTTTCCATTTTGGATCATCAAATTCTACGGCAAAATCATTCGAAACATTGTGAGTCAAGTCTAAAACTTCAGCTCGGTTACCAGATTGAAGATAGGCTAAAATAAAACATTAAATGACAAAAAGGAACATAAAATTGTACTTTCAATAAGAAAAAGAAAAATGTACTGGGATCTTTAGATTTGCTTCCTTTACGGCTGTAAGCGAAGCCATCCTCTTCTATATCATGGTGGCATAGATTTGCATCAGTAAGCAATGAAGGAGTAGAAAAATAAGCGTTATCTTCCAAGGAAACTGCTTCACCAGCAAATCCTCCGTGGCTATGATGTAAATGACCAAAACGCGAGTGTTCCAAGTTCTGTACGATAATATTGAATAATTAATGATCGAAACCCTTGTGTAATGATGTCATTTCAGTATTACACTCGGCTGATGATGATGATGATGATGATGATGATGGTGGTGTTCGTTATTGTGATTAATATTTGAAGTAGACGACAGGTTCCTAACGCCTAAATTTTCAGGTTGATCTGTATGGTTTGGCCTTAAGAAGAAAACTTTCTCTGGCGATGGATTTGGCCACGATAAAACACCTTTTTTGTCAACGCAACAAAATGTCTATAAATATATAACCAAAAAAATCCATGAGTTTAAGCGAAACCTATAAATAAAGGCCCTTATTAAAAAAAATTACCGTAACACTACCAAGGACTTGTAAAAGATTCGAAGATCTCCATAAATATCCTCCTTGACTGAAGAGAAGTTTGGAGAAAATCTTTAGTAGCTGTCGCCATGTCACAGTGCACCTGCAATAGCTCAGGTATTAATTATTTTACAAAACATCCTTATTACTATCGAAACTTGATCCTTTTTCCAAATCTTATTAAACCTAATGTTGAACTTTCCTGTTGAAAACTATTCTATTCCATCTCAAGTCAAACTACACAGCTAAATAGGATTAAATTTTATTGGCAAGTCAGATTCCTTTCACTTTGACATAGGAATTGTCTGAACTATTTAGCATACAGTTTCAGCCAATAATATAGCTACAAAAACCAGGCCCGTATATGGGGGGGCGCCAGGGGATGCACAGCACCCCCAAATGAATATGTGAGCATCCCCAACGTATGTACCGACGAAAAAAATTGATTGCTCAACTACTAACTAATATCATATAACATCGGTTACCTGTATTTTAAATAAAATATTGTTTTCAAAGAAGTCTAAATTCATAATTTAAAAAATAACAAAATAAAGGCAATTTTGGTATTTTTACTAATTACAATAGTGGGAGTTAAAAATTACAATTTTTAGTATCAAGGCAAATTTGAGTTTTGGCGGCTGGTATTTGAAGTTGGGAAAATGGTATGTGTCATACTTATGGCTATTATGTTAGTTAAATTACTATTTTTTAAGCATGTGCGAGTACCCGATTTTAATCGAGTACTCGATCGAGTATCGAGTTGGGTACTCGACTCGACACCCGAAAATCGTTATTAAAAAAACCCGAAAAAGTTTCGGGTCTAAACTCAAAGCATAGGCTTAGATTTTCGGGTACCCGATAGGCCAATTTTTGCAAAGGCCCTACCCGCGAGTTTTCGGCGGGATATTCGAAAAAAAAAACCCCCGTTACGTTTTATGTTTTTTTTTCCCAAAAAAAAACATCTTTTTGGCTTGGCCTTAAACCCTCTAATTGGTCGAAGAGTCAGAATAAATTCTTAGGTTCTTCCTGATTGGATATTGTTTTAAAAGCAAGTAAAGGTACAAAATGAAACTGAAATTAAAAGCCTAACCATAACTTAAAGTTCCCTCACCTCCCATTACTTTTTGGTAGCTTGTTAATCACTAGTCACGAACCTTTTGTAGGTGGTTTAATTTTAGTTTGGAAAGTTAGGCTCAGTAGTGTAGTATATTTAAAAGCTTTAAATATGACTCAGTGTTAATTCAACAGTTTTGAAAGTTAACTTTGTTGTTTCCTAATAAAATTTAGAACTGAATACTCGAACCATAATTTTTAGCTAAGCATAATTATTCGAGTACTCGAAGTTACTCAAGTACCCGAGTACTCGAAACCCATTTTTTAATCTAAGCCTAAATACTCGAAAACCCGATAAAGTTTAGATACTCGACTCGATACTCGAAAAGCAAAATTTTTAATACCCGATACTCGACCCGAAAACCCAAAATAAATATTCGCACATGCTTACTATTTTTACCTTGGCATAGGGGGAGATGTGTCATCATCACAATCACTGTAAGATTCGATGGGTTTTTTGAGTTGGCTGTGGGAGTAAACGTCCATCAGGGCAAACAGATACGCCACCCCAGTCAAATTGAGCAAGAACCAAGCGGTGGGCAATGATAATGGTAATAAGGGAAGAATAGTCAGAGCTGGCCTCAAAACTAGCGTTTCAGCCCAATGGCACTTTTTAGGTTCCACGTAAATAACGTGAAGAATTTCAATGAGAACCACAAAGATCAATATGAGCGGGATGGTGACTTTTTCCAAATAACATGACACAACCAAGTGGCGCTCTTTAGTAAAAATCGTGATGGGTCTATCTAATGATTTTTCAAGGCAAAGCCTGCAATAGCAAATATTTAATTTATGCAAACAATTAGACTAAAATTACTGAAAAATTACTTCAGACCACCCAGAAATGGAGTTTCTTTCATGATGAAATTAGCCGTTGCTAATGGCTTACGAAATCTAAGCTGATTTTGTTGAAAATTCATTGCACTGGCACTGGTACTGTTTTCAGCTTCAGTAACAGGAGGAACGTAGTAATCGCCAGTACCCAAACTTAACTTTTTACCATCAAATTCTTCAAGGGACTCGCAGAAGCCAGGAGCTAAATGTCCAGGACGCAAATTAATGATATCCCCCTCTACTAACAAGTTCATAGGAAGGTTTATCAATTGACCATCTCTGTACACCCACTGTAGAGATCTAAAAAAAGCAAGTTCTAATTATCTCAAAATAATTTATTGAAAAAATTTAATAGAATAGAAGCTTTACATGCAAGGCGACTGCGGGATGAATAAATTTGGAAAATCATCAGGTTTCCAGTTCTTGCTAACATTACCTTGCAAACACTCTACATAAAAAATTGTTAAAATTCAAATTGATAATTAAAATTATAATAAATGATTTATACTTACTATCTATAATTCGGTAAATATTTTCTGCCCTAAACCACATTTCGCGCTGCCTTTGAACTGAATCCCAGCCAACAACGTACATATTTACAAACAAAATGAGCAATAATATGAAACCTTCCAGTGGCAAGTAATTGGAACTGATATCAAATAAAAAATTAATAGAACATTTTTACATTCAAAATAGCATGAAAATCCTTATTAACTTACCGTTCTGTGCAGTCTTTGGTAAAACATAGAACAAAAACAATGACCTCAGTCATAACAAAGACAACGGATGTCCAAGAAAATGTTGAAAGGGGACTAGAATGGTGGAAGCCATCTTTAATCCATTCAAACATACTTTCTGATGTTTCCAGCTAAAATTTGATGTAAAAATATAGTCCAATATTTTACCATTAAGATAAAATTCATAAAATTGTCCCACGTTTGCTTTTCGTTTCCGTAACTCTTTGCGAATACTATTCGAGAGTATTCCAAGAGCATCTTGAGAGGTTAAACCTAAGGGCATTTTCTTTTCTTTTGAAGTCTTTTAAGACAGAAGAATGTGATATCTCATGCTGCCTGCTAAAGTAATAAATTTCATGATAAGCTTATAGTAAAAGTTATAGTCAGAAATGTGCCTTCCTTTTTCACATAAACAAGATAGAAAATATAGGATATATTATGTAGCTGTAGGCGATTAGCCCCTTTGGGGTCACACTACACAGTACACACTTAGCAACCGCATAGGCTTATTAGAAATTGACTTTCTAAAGAAATAAAATGTTTCAATATTACATATAAATAAAACCAGGCCTACCAGATAGCCAGAAAATTTAGAATTTTTTTTTTTTAATTGTGTCAAGCTAGCTGTTTCGGAAAGGGAAATTGTACAGCTGCTAAATTAGTAAACTGGCTGAAACGATTTTAAAATGCGCAAACCGTCTGCTCCTATCCCCCATTTTGAATTTTGAATTTTTTGATAACGAATAGAAAAGGATTCTTTTTGCTACGCCCATAGAGATAGAAAAGAAATAGAGGGAAGATTACCGCGTTAAGGCACCCCTGTCTTTGACCGGGAAAATTCATCCCCCCCGCGCATGTATGAAAGTGGAGATGGGCAGAATTTGCAACGCCATCTATCCTTCCTTTGTTTACATCAAATGACATTTGGTTTTCGTAATAAAGTTTTTCGCCTTGAAGGCCTATCGGCCGAAGTACCGCATATTTTTCCCCAATAAAGCTTAGATTTCTCCCCTACTTATTAGTCTCTTTACTTGTTCGCGGTTTTACTCTTCAAAAAGGCATAATGAATTTCATTTCACCGCGCGTCGATGGCGCCACGTAATCTGCCCATCTCATGGCTTCCTACATTAGTTAAAAGGGGGTCGGCACTCGCGGTCAACTTCGCCAAATACACTGTTTCTATTTCTTTTCTATCTCTATGGCTACGCCCCTTTCAAAAAAATGAACCAATCGATGTCCTTGACCTTTGAACTGTAATTAATTTTTGACAGCACAAGGCATAAAGAAAAAAAATAATCGTAGTTAATTTTAAATTTAATTACCATTCAATTATTTGTGTTATTTTACAGTGAAATACTAGTTGTGGAATAAAATTAATATCCAATGAATATAATATGAATTATATATCTGATATTTTAAGACAAAATATTATATACTAACATCGTATTCGTTAAAGGCTTAAGATTGAAACCACCCCCTTTAAAAACTCTTAAAATGGTTAACTACTGCGTTCTATTTAGTATAACTTTAGTGATTGGGATATGCGGTGTACTAACGTCAATTTTGGTTTATTCATTAACTGGAGGGAATATACCGTTAGATGTAAGCAAGAACATTCAAACCATATGTGATCTCTTTTTTAACTTATTATTACCTTTAGTATGGAATTGTAATTGATGCTGGATCTACCCATTCTCAGCTGTTATTGTACAAATGGAATGGGGACAAAGATAGAGGTACCGGTTCTATAGACCAGGTGGATTCATGCAAGATAGACTGCAAGTTGATATTATTATAGTTATAAAATAATTATATTCCTTTTATTTATCTTTATTAAATATAAATATTTTAACTTCAGCTGCGTTATCGGAAGAAGATCCTGAATTATCTGGTTCCTCCTTATTACCCTGTCTAACTAATGTAACCCGTCTTTTACCCAATGACAAACGATTAACAACCCAAATATTTCTAGGGGGAACCGCAGGTTTTCGTATTTTAAAGTAAGTTCAATTCAAAATTGGAATACAGAAATAGATATTTTTTTGTTGAAATTTCAGTCAAACAGAACCATACAAATCGGAGGCAATACTTATATCAGTTCAGTGTGCTTTGAAATCATCAGGTTTAATGTATATGGGAGCGGATATTATAACTGGCCACGAAGAAGGGTTATTTTCTTGGATTTCAACTAATTTTCTCAGTGAAACATTGCAAAACTATGAATTAAAGCCCACTTTAGGCGCTTTAGATTTAGGAGGGGCTTCCACTCAAATATCTTTCTCTTTAAACAATACCAAATCAAGTTATACAAATCAAGATAATGCTACTATTACTCTGAAACTATATGGTAAAAGTCACATAGTACAATCTACAAGCTATCTTTGCTATGGCATCAAAGAAATTTATCATAGACATCTTGCTTTACTAATTAAAGTTAGTCAGCCGTTTAACCTGGTGTTGCGTTAAAAATATAATTTTATCCATTTATTACAGAACCTATCATCAACTGATGTAATTATGGACCCTTGTTCCCCCAAGGGATTTCAACAGAATATCAGCGCTAGTCTTCTATTGGGTAGGGCGTGTACCAAAAACGATAAAAATGATGAATTCCTCTTTAAAAATAGACATACTATAGTACGAATTTAAATATTATTAATTTGTAAAATTGGTACATTTTATATGATGCTAATACTTTTTATAAAATTTTCTAGAATGAAATATATTTTACATTTAATGGTGCAAGCAATAGTACTGAATGTCGAATATCTGTCGATAATATTTTGGATTCAAAATCATGCAATGCTCAAAATTTTACCAACTGTTTTAGCCCACCTAATAACGTTCCAAACACAGTTGAATTTGAAGTGAATATGAACAATTTTTCAAATACTAAGAGTTTACAAAGCTAAATCTGAAATATTTTAGGCTTTTTCGACTTTTTATTATGTTACAAAATTCTTGAATGCCACTTCAGTTACTCTAAATGAATATAGGGAACTGACTAACGCTTACTGTGATAAAAATTGGGCAGCGGTAAGTAATTTTTCTTTTATCTGAGAGATGATAAAACTATATTTAAAACTATTCCAGGCTCAAGATACAGCTAACAGCCCTACTGTAACAGTGCCTATTTTGTCAATGATGTGTTTTGAAGCTCATTACATAGATCTTTTATTAACTGTTAAAGGGTACGGTTTTGATAATGAAACTTGGAGTAACCTACATTTTGTAGAGAAGGTAAAATGTGTAAAATATTGTCTCTTTCTCTAACTAATATAGTTCGTTTTTATCTTTCCAAAGGTAAATAAAGTGGACGTTGGCTGGGCGCTTGGCTACATGATTAATAAAACCAATTCAATTCCTTCGGAGAAACCAACCCCACCTGAATTAAATTTAACCGTTATGATAATACTTGTAGCAATTTCTATTTTCA
This sequence comes from Leiobunum rupestre, assembly GCF_980474605.1. NCBI lineage: Eukaryota > Metazoa > Arthropoda > Arachnida > Opiliones > Sclerosomatidae > Leiobunum > Leiobunum rupestre. The sequence continues at coordinate 73,454,553 of NC_143384.1, read as the reverse complement.
TCTTAATTGGGGCAGGTGTTTTCCTGTATAAACATCGTACAGAAGTTGCCTCCAACCCCGGTTATTTGAATGTTTAACAATGTAAAGGAAATCTTTTTCAAATGTAATCATGAAATTTGATTTTTGAATGTTTATATCTTTTGGCTTTTTATGATTGGTTCAGATTGTTTGATAAGTTTAGTTTGAAATAAAAACGTGTTAATTAAAAAAAGAAAGGTAAAAGTAATTTATAACTTTGATAATATTTATTTTACTGTGTAGATATATTAGGCATGTAAATTCTCATAAATAACAAAAAAATCGGTATGTATATACCATTTTTGAAAAATATTTTTCCTTTTTGAATTTAAATACTTTTTTTTTAAATTCCATATAATTTAACTTCATATTTGCTCATTCCATGACAAATTTTTTACTATCTATAAAGAACAGTCGCATATTAAGGCCATTTCATTAGAAAGTGTATTAAAGCCAAAAAAACTGGGACAACTATAAATTTGGCCAAATAGTTTTAGATTAATCTGCTTTACTATTTTTTTTTAACTAACTAACCAATGAACGTTATAATTTTCCAAGCAGACTTGTTTAAATAAAGAAAGGCCTACAATTTACATAAATGCCTAACTATTGGGTTGAAAAATACATCAGGAGAAGAAAATTTCATCGACTAATTTTTGAGTATCTTCAGGACACGTGACGGTGTGCGAAATGGTCCTCGGATCATTGAAAATTTCATAATCGTTGCCCCCTTCCATGGTTTTATCTCCAAAGAAATATATCTTCTTAAAGCCTTCCTTCTGCACATAACTTAGGCAGTAACTTTTATCCCAACCCAGAGGATAGACATCAAAGCTAATTTGGCCCCCTAAATGTAGACAAGTTGGTTAATTTTAACATAAATGCTACGAGAATATGTACAATTTTTACCTATTGCAAATTTTAGACCAATATTAGGGAACTCTTTCCTAAGAGCATCCACAAACTTTTCTCTAATTTTATGTTCCTTATCATACATATGAAATTGTTCCCTTTCAGCTTGTGAACAACTACGACCAACAGGACACACGTTAATTAAACTGTCCCGAAATTCTATAAAATTACCCCTGAAAATTAAAACTATTAAGATTGAGCATTTTAACTGAAAAAAGAAACAACAGTACGTGATATTATTTAGAAGGTTTGGTTTTGGTAAATGCTGCGTATAAGCATCATTTGTTAAACTAACTTGTAAGTACCGTATTTAGTCAAAGCTTCTAGGAGATATGTACTGGAAATATTTGAAAGAAAAAACCTTTTTGCTGGAAGTTTTATGGTTGACATGTATTTCATACAAAAATTTATGAACTCTTGCAATTTTTCCTCTCCACAATATTGTAATATATTCTTATAAAGGAATTTTAAAATTAAAACCTAAATTAATTGAAGGAAGTAGAAAAAATACTCAAATGTACCTCTTTATGATACAACTCCCCATTTTTATAAGCGACTAAGCCATTCTCAGAGAAAACAAAATCAAACTTCTTTAAAGCTTAATAATAAATAAAAATTACAAGTTTATATATTGGAAACTACATTTTAACAATAAAATGGTGACACTAACCGTGAAAACCTCCCATTTGTTCAGATATTTTATTAATATCAGAACCACCAACTAATCCAACGAATACCTTCGATGATAGTTTAGTGAGGACATTTTCCATATCACTCGTTATTCGCTGTATAAATATAAAAACTCAGTTTGATGTGTTTTGGTATGACTAATAGTCTAATAGTATAAAATTTTGGAGTAAATTTACTTTTCTGGGTTCACTCAATGTGCCATCTACATCAAAAAGGCAAATCGTTTCATTATCTCTAGAAGAAGTTGACATTTGACTTTTGAAAGTTTGACAACCGGGCCTTGGTGATACTGAGTGTAACAGGGCGTAGTGACGAAACGAAATGAAATTCCTAACTAATAAATTATTACACACAAATTTTACCCCTATTTTTAACCGTAGATAAATTTAAAATAAATAAAATATGAAAAATGAAGTAAAATAATGAAATATATCAAGAAAATTCGGAGAAAAGCACAGTTAACGTTGACAAACTCAGCTCATCGGCAACGCGACGACAGCACGACAGATTGGAGGACAGCGTTGCCAGATGTAACATAATTGCGATTGAAAGATTAACAAAAGAAAGCAGGAAAGGAGACGCTGGTGTTCATAGTCTTTGGATTAACACTCGCAGGCGGCAGGCCTACAGTTTAAAACCAATAGACGCTTTAATAAACCATCTTCAAGGAAATCGCTAAGAAGTAATATTTCCGAGAGCCAGGACCTGCAGCTTACTGTTTATATAATTCTTGTTAAAATAATGGTAACTTCTCACCTGTACGGTATGCAACAAGTGTTTAATTTTAACCAAGTACCTTTTTTTTTACAAATATATAGGCTTAACAAAAACACGACGTTCTGTTTTGAGGTGAAAAGTTTCTATTATGTTGCCAATGTTCCAATGTTCGAATGTCGAAATTCCCATTGCTGTATAGAAAATTTCCCACGAATTCCCACACCTAAAATTTGCCACGCCCCCAACGAAAACTAAACGGAAAACATGCCATTATTTTCAATATTTTGGGAAAATGAACTTTTTAAAATTAAATTTTATTTAAATTACAATTTTTAAACATTTTGGTTGTTAGGCCTATGCATTGATTGATTGATTGTAGTATAGGAGGCACCTCCTTTATATTATTTATAAAATCCCAAGATTCCCGAAAATACACTGCTTTAGATAATTTTAAACTTTCTATTGATAGTCAAATTAAAATAAAAACATAAAATAAATAACCCACAGACATGCAAATTCTCACAAAATCAACGTTTTTGAAAAATAAATTTCTTTTTCCCACCGAGCCAAAATGGACCCCAAAAATTCACACAATATGGGAAATTTCCACAATCTGGCAACACCACTCCATAAGCATAAGTAACGGCGCTAGCTTCTCAGAGGTTACACCTATGATCTAGCGTCTGCTACAGACATATTAAAAAATCATAATAAGCGAAACATAGGCGCCTCTAAAAGACCAATTTCTTTTAAGCTGAATTCATATTATAAAATGTTGAACATGGCCCTGCGTAGTTTACATTTTGGTCACAAGTATCACCTCTAACCGATCTAGTTTTACATTAAATGTGTGAAGGATTATATCTGTAAAACAGTTGAAAGTTTCGGCTTAGAAACATTTAAATCTAAACATTTAGTTGACGGGTATTAAGGGCAGACAGATGGCACTATATTTAATACAAAAATCGTTGATTAGCAGACGAAAATCTATCAGTTTGTGAACTTGACGCACCCCTGTGTTTAGAAAACCGAAGGTAATTTTTCACCAAAGAGGTAAAAATTCTTATATTCTACGGTTTTCTACATCATATTGTTTAAAATTTAAACCAGGTGTTTTTTCTTAACATAAGCCGAAATCGACTAATTTTTAAAACAAAAAATTATTTGACTTGTAATTTTTCTAAAACTATTAATTCGGAAAAGTATGGAGTTAAATTCATATATCTACGCTGTATACATTTTAAATTTCACATCGTCAGGCAGAGTAACACAAGTGGTAAATTTGAGTCGCGAGGCGGTTTTAAAGGTCGATAGAATCGTTTGAAAAATTCGGGCCGAATTTCAGGTAGCTCCTCCCCTTTAGTCCCGTGGTTCAGGTATACCTTTTCCGATTTTCGCTCCTCAAAACATATGGTTCTGTAGTCCCAGTGTTCCACCCCCCAAAATTCAAAACGATATTCCGTGGCCTATTTACTTCTCTTGTAACCGTATATTATAAACTTATGCGCGTACTAATATGGCAAACTATTAAAAATTTATTTGTAAAGACACTAGTGTATATTCCACACAAGCCTAACCCGTTTTTAGGCGGTTAAAATATTCGCGAGATATTTAATCAACAAAAGAAATCATGCAATGACCTATTTGTACAATCATAACCAATCAATACGCGTATAATTTAGAGATTATAAAATATTTGAAAATATCGTCATTTTTTGGGTAATGAGGTACGTTTTTACGCATATTTATTTTAATACACTGGTACCCGTTTCAAGAACAAGTCGACCTTGCCGAAAACCTCGCCTTTTCGTCTCCGTCCCAATTACAGAATAATGGGAAAGTGTTTTGGCTTAGTTTAAATGATAGCAAAAAAAACAGAAATGCCTTCGGGGTTCTATAGATATTGGATATAGGACCCACCAAAAATTCGAGACAAAAATGATTGGGAAAGATGTGAGTAGGGGTAAGGAGGGGGTGAGACTAAAAAAACTTCCGCTTTATCAGCGTCGAGCACGCGCTAGACTACGTAGTTCGTAGATAACCCGGGGTCTTTCGCGAAATTTGGTATTAAGAAAACACAGCACTCAGTAGGCCATAAGACGTTTCGCTTTTGGGAGGGTAAGATCGACAATTTTTTGGCTGGGAAATAGACGCTTTGGGCATATTACAAAAATAAACCCATTTTAAATATGTTTTATTTAATTTTTTTTATATTTTATTTTTACAGCTGTAAAGGTCGTCATCTTACGAGTAAAAAACAGGTATTTTAAATAAAATTAGCTTTTTTGGTTATTTTAGGGGAAAGAGTTAATTCCGTTTTACTCCCCCCTTTGAAAGATTTTTTTAAACTCAATTTAAAAAATTTATTCGACATATATTTTTTGTTAGTAGAAATGTATGTTTGATTTTTTTTGCTATTCCAATAAAATCATTTTTCCATTTGCTTATAACCATAAGTGTATGACTTAGTTCCGTATGACACTGCTTACTATAATTTTAAGCATAAAATTACTTATATTTTTAATATTGTATAAAAATTCCTTTTTTTATATATATAATATTTTGACAATATTAAATTAAAAAAAGTGTTTTAGGTCGACGAAGATTCAAACATACCAAGTCTTAGAAAACAGCTATAATTGGGAAAGTATGAAGCAGTTAATTTTTGTTTATTCATTATTCAGTATGAAAATTTAATAAGAATAAAAAATTTTGTTGTAGCGTTGGATTCTTTATAATTTTAAAATGTATAACTGGATATAATAATGTAAGTGTGCTCAATTAATTTATGTATAACCTTTTTAATTGTAGAAATACGTTACTGAAAATTCGATCTCAGCATTTGTGACGCCAACAAAAGAGGCCGTAGACGATTATTCTGGTTGGTGGACTGACCACTAATTCTAAAGAGAGCAGAAACCGTATGTACCATCGATAAGAACTATGGACGAAGGAATCTGTGGAGGGACTCACTTCTTCTTGTGTATACATACGGACGTCAGTTCGTACAAAGATAATATAGAGCTCGTACCCTAGTCGACAGCGTTTAAGGATTTCCTGCCGGAAATCAGGAAAACATTTGCGCCATAGTTACCATATTAACGAACTATAAATAGCGCACTACAGCAATCGATCGAGACCGGTTTTTCGGAGGTAACGTGCCGGAAGTGGGTAATCACTTCTTTACAAAAACCGTCAATCGAAAAGATCTCTTAATTCGAATCTTGGGTACGGAGTTCAACATTATCTTTGGTTCGTATAAGCGCGACGGTGTAGAATCCAAGAGTATTCTGTCAAAACGAAGAGGCAAATTCTTGTAGCGGTTTAAAATAGAATTAATAACCGTTGAGAGCAACGCAACTCTCTACTGCCAAAGTTAGCCATTGTCACCAAGATCCACCGTCTTGCCAGTTTAAATTACGTTGCGTTTACCCTTTATGAATTTCCCTGGCCACAGCCGCATTTCCGTAAGTCACGCCAGCAGTGCTCACAAAAGATAACTTATCAGTCCCTCTACAGATTTCTTTGTCCATGAAGTAGCTTTACTGCGCAATTCAAGAACTTTGAACTGAACTCAAATTTATACTGCCAACGCGAGGTGTCGTGCGCAAATCTCTCTCTCTCCCCCCCCCCGGGTAGTTTAAGAATGAAGGGTAATTTTTAAACTTTACCTACCATGAGCCCCTGGTGCAGTTTGAGCCTAATTTACTTTTGATGAGATTGGTAAGAGTGGACGATGACTTTCGGACTTATTTTCATATCGTCTATGCGGTAGCGACATCTGTAGTGACTAATTGGGATTATACTTTTTAAAATTTTTTATTTAGATAAATATAGAAATAAAGACAGATATTTATGTCAATATTATCCTTAACTAACCCCTAATTTAATTTAAAAAATGTATTTAAAACAATCGTTTTTCATTTAAAAAAAATTAAATTTCAGAGCCAGCTTGATAACGGCTCAAGTCAACGCAACAGAAGTCCCGAGTCGAAAAAACAGTAATTTTTCATTCGGGCGGGTTCAACAAAAACGTTAATGTTCTCTAGTAGGAGTCAGCGCCCAGGGAGAGATCTACGCAAAGCCCGCTTTCACGGGAATAAACCACCACCCGGACTAGTCTATCTAAGTCTTCTTCGGGACCCCGTTGCCGCCGCCAACATCCTTACCGCAATTTATCAAACGACAACTCACAGCCGAGATGAGTATCACGGATTCTCTGGTGGTCAGGTCGGACGAGTCTTACGGGTCCTTCGAAGGCCGCAACCCCTGGAAGTCCAGAAGCGAACGAACCGTGTTTGCCACCCGCGGATTGTCTGACAGTTTCAAAGAAGGACGATCCCTGCCTTCTTCAATGTCCTTCGGACAAAGATACATCATCAGGAAGTTAGAGTAAGTATTAAGTAAGTGCTTAAGGGGGAAGACTACAGTGACCATTGTCTACTTTCGCGCTATTTCAAGCTGAACTCTTTTAATTTTGTATTTTAACTTATAAAATTAATACTTAAGTGTAGAATAGCGTCTTGTTTAGTGAATAAAATAATTTTGACAATTTTAAATTTAAAAGTAATTAAGTTATTACGTTTTAATTCGGACCCCCGGAGCTAAACAAGTTGGACAAGCGCCTAAAATTCCCTTTAGTTAGGACCTTATATCCCGTTAACTATTAATATTAGAATTATCAAAATTATTTTAAGCACTAGAGGAAGGTTCAGCCTAATAAGAAAAATAAAATTCAAATATGTAAATGTTAAAACAGAAACGTTCAGCTTGAACGAAAAAGAGGCTTTTACTGTATTCTTCCCCCTTAAACTTGGGGCGTGTATCTAAAAATGTCTTTTCTTTGGATAGTAACATTCCGCGAATCAACATTAACCGGTCGGTGATGGACCAGCAGAATTTGGAATTGTGGACGGCGGATGGTGGGTTTTCCACCGATCACGGAGATGACGACAAGAAAAGAAGTTGCGGCTTTTGTGCCGATTGGTGGGAAGACTTCAGTTTCAAAAGGTTCTGCCATGCTCGAGTTCCGACTCTCGATTGGTTGCCCAAGTACGATTTCCGGGAGAACTTCCTGGCCGATTTAGTCGCCGGTTTGACCTTGGCGGTCATGCAAGTACCTCAAGGTCAGTGGTTTTCTTTTTTAATTGTAATACCCTCTCTTCAGACGACCATGAAATAGGTCAGTTTGGTTTATTTTAGTGTTGTAAGTGGGAAAATTTCCCGGAAAATGACCAAGGCGTATTTTCCGGAAAATTTTCCGTACTTTCCCGAAAAAAATTAAAAAGTTTTCATTCCATGATAAAGGCTGTTTTTCACTAGGACCAAAATGGCACGACGCGTAAAATTTGTATTAGGCCTAACGGGGATTTTTTGCGTCGACGTTCACCGCTGTGGCGTTTTTGCCCAAGTGAAAACCAGTCTTAAGTCTAATATATTGTATGCATATTTAAATAAAGCGGCATTTTCGTCTCATTTTTTCGAATCAGAAAAGTAAAACTAAACCTCTAGATTAGTTTAAACAGATTAAAAATGTAAAACTATTAAATTTTCCACATTTTATTTTTCCGGAAATTAACAACACTAGTTTATTTTAGTAAATTTAGCAACCCAGGTTTAAAATATAACTTTTGAGAACTAAACCTCTTGTTTAAACCTGTTTAAGGTTTCATCGACAAAGAGTATAACAGGAGTATGAAATATCTGGTGTAATATCAGAAGTAATATGATGTATAGTCTATGTAGAGCAGGAGTGCTGAAATGAGTGGTCTCGACCTTGAAAATGGAGATTTTGACCTTAACCATATTAATCTCGAAAATAACTACAATAATTAGGTCGCTATTGACCTTGACAATGGTGATCTTGACCTTAAACATATTAATCTCGAAAATAACTACAATAATTAGGTCGCTATTGACCTTGACAATGGTGATCTTGACCTTAAACATATTAATCTCGAAAATAACTACAATAATTAGGTCGCTATTGACCTTGACAATGGTGATCTTGACCTTAAACATATTAATCTCGAAAATAACTACAATAATTAGGTCGCTATTGACCTTGAGAATGGTGGTCTTTTCAAAACGGTCATCTTTAAACTCAAAATGATACAGATATAATTTTATTTATTGAATTCCTTAATAAAATGGGAAAAGCCAGTAACCCCTGAGCCAATGTGGTCAATCTTAATCTGAAGTAACTAATCGTCAGTAATTATGTTTGTGAAGGCATGGCCTACGCCATGCTGGCCAACGTGCCACCAGTGATTGGTCTCTACACGTCCTTCTTTCCTGGCTTGGTGTATTTCCTACTGGGAACGTCACGACAGGGATCCATAGGTAATTTCGACGTCGAATAATTTAGATAGTGAAACACAAAAGCGTCTAACGCTATGTATAATGTCTTCAGGAACCTTCGCCCTGATAAGTATGATGACAAATACGGCGATGGAGGACGTACTGGGTAGATTAAGAGATGAAAGAATAGCCGAACTATACCCGAACGGAACTGATGCTCTATTGGCCGGCACAATTACCGAGACGAATTCCACCAGCGGCCAAGCGTTTCAAACTCCGGATGACGACGACCTGGGCATCGATACGACGCAAATAGCCGTGGTTGTCGCGTTCTTAGTCGGAATCTTCGAAGTAATTGATTAAAAAGTCTACAATTTAGTGACATTATTTAGACATTTCCACTTGTTGTAGGTGGTAATGGGCATGGCCAGGATGGGCTACCTCACTGTTCTGATGTCCGATAAGATGATCAGTGGATTAATTACGGGTATGAATGGGCAAATGTTAATTATTAATTACAATTAGGTAACTTTTAATGTTCAAAATTAATGATAATACAGGGTGTTAACTAAAAAACGATACAAGGCCAATAACTCAAAATCTGTTTTAGCTAGGATTGAAAATTTAAGTACTCATAGAACGTGCAAGGGGTTACTTGACAACGGAAATTGCCATGACCTTGAACCATGTCTTCAAGGTCATTTTAAAATTTATCTCTAGAACCATTAGAGATAAAAAGTTGGTTTCAATTAGAAAAGTGTGCCCCTTTACATTGTAGGTGTAATAACTTTGATCCTTCCTTATTTAACCAATAACAAGTCGAGGGATTTGAAACAAAAACAGGTCGCGATGAAAATAATGTACCAGAGACCAGGTTGAATTGTTAATAACTGGAATAATACTCATGCTAGATTATCAAAATGTGCTAGGGCGTTTTTAGAATTGTTCTCGAGATACATTTTAATTGACCTTGAAGGTCATGGAAATTTAAGTTAATTGTGTTTCCGAAAAATTATAATTCCTAGCTACTACTGATTACTACTTAACCCTGTATTACAATTATTTAATAATGAACATAGTTAACGATATTTAAATTTATTTTGGAATATCGTTAAGGTACCGCCGTCCAAGTACTGACGTCCCAGTTGAAAGCCATCACCGGAGCCGCCATAGTCAAGCATTCGGGAATATTCAACACGATATTCGTAATATAATAGCTAGAAAATACATATAGCAATTGCGAGTTATTTATATGATCCTTGCTCTCAAAAAGACGTGGATCTCTTTTGCCACCAAAATTGACACGATCAAGTGGGCAGTCTGCCTGGTCAGCGCCCTGTCCTTCACTTTCTTGCTGCTGGTTAAGTTCCTGGTCGATCCCTGTTTTAAGAGGAAGACAAACGTTCCATTCCCCTCAGAGCTTCTATTGGTAAGTTCCATAATCTCAAATGTATATTTTTGGTTTTAACTAATTTTTAGTATTTTTCCGTAGATCATCTTCGTCACATTCTTTTCATACTACGTAAATTTCAATGAGAAATTCAGCATGGACATTATCGGGGACATTCCAACAGGGTACGTTAACCAATCGAAATTGCTTTAAGTAATAATAATAAAAATCAGCTAGGCTAAGTCATCAAGCGACTTTTAAAGCCATTAATTCAGGTGACCGTGTTACAACGCGTTGGAGGGTGGTGGCAAGCCCTTCATGCCACGCGAGCCAATCGCTCCCTATATTCACTATTACAGTTAGGCTAATACCGAAGGCACCACCTTAGGCCCAAGTCATCTAGCGACTTTTAAAACCAATAATTCAGGTGGCCGTTTACAACGCGTAGGTGGGTGGTGGCAAACCCTTCATGCCACGCGAGCCAACAGCTCCCTACACTAACTATTACCGTTAACCTCAAAAAGTTTTTATGGAAGGGGAAACTGAAGAGCTCGAGGGAAAACCCCTTAAGCCAGTGGGGAGAGAACTGGCAAACTCTACACGGAAGGAGTTGTTACGAGTTTTTAACACAGTGCCACAAGTTGGGTTCGAACCCCGCTCCTTTTGCTGCGAGGCGAAAGTGCTTACCACTTCGCCCCCCCCCACTCTCAAAATTGCTGTAAGTGTGTGCTGTTATATTGTAATCCTAGTTTTTCTTTAGTTAAAAGCTACAGTCAGCAGGTTTTATTACGTAACTTTGTGAAAACTATTCGCCTGCCCGAAAACAGAGCTACACTATTGTTAACGTTTTACGTTCAGTCCCTGAGAAAGTGTAGTTCGAAATTGACCCGGAGGCAGACCAATAGTATTCGCTTTTAACATTGGCTAATAGCAGCGGAACCATACAATTGCATTTACAACTATTGTAGGTTGATTGCGCCCAAGATCCCGACATTCGGTTTCATCCCTAATCTCTTAACCGGAAGTGCCATGGTGACAATTGTAGGAGTATCTCTGTCACTGTCCATCGTGCTATCCTACGGCAAGAAACACAACTATAGCGTCGATTCCAATCAGGTAATAATGTCCAACTAAATGTTTTCTTCAAGCTCTAATTGTTATATGTCTTGGGTTTTTTCAGGAATTGCTGGCTTATGGATCGGCCAACATAGTGGGCTCCTTCTTCTCGTGTATTCCTTGCAGTATCTCTTTGTCTCGAAGCGCCGTTCTCGACAGTTCGGGTGCCAGAACCCAATTGGCCACTTTGGTCTCTTGCGTCATTCTACTCGTGGTCATTTTGATTATGGGGCCCCTCTTTAGCGCCCTGCCCGATGTAAGTCTAAGCTAAAACTTGTTAAGCCTAAAAATAATGAGCTTTGAATTTCGTAACTGCGCCATCTCTTGTATAAAAATTAACTGATTTTTAAGTAGGTTTTAGTCATTGAGTTGGGAATATTAATTTAGAGGTCCAATCAAAACGTTGGATTTCAGTATTTCGCGAATTAAGTTTTTAAAAAATAAGAATACTGCCGTCTGCTCCCAAATGACGAGAAAACTTTATCATGGTACCCGTGGCGCCGTCTATATCTCAATGGTTCGTTCAAATAAGACGCGTTTTCCGGCAAAATATTTTTTTCAAAAATAGTGGATGGCGCCACGGGTCATATGATAACGTTTTCTCGACTTCTCGTCATTTTAGAGCAGACGGCACATTCGTAATTTTCAAAAACTTGTTTCGCGGGCAGCAGATTTGATTGGATCTCTAGATTAATATTCCCAACTCAATGGTTCTAGTCTGCTTCACGATATTTTATGGCACTTGTAGCTGACTAAAAGAAGCCTCGAAAAGGGCTTTTGATTCGAGTCATGTGATGACACCAATGTCAAATACCAGCAAATAGTTGACAGAGTAACGATGTGCTTTCTTTAATCTCAGGCGGTGCTTTCGGTCATCATAGTAGTGGCGTTGAGATCCATGTTAGCCGGTTTTGCGGACCTGATTCCAGCTTGGAAAGCGTCTAAGGCGGAAGCGGTAAGTTTACTTCATATTCACCGTGACAGTATTAAAGGAGTTCTTCAACTTTTTGACTCCAGTTCGTCTGGTTGTCTACCTTCCTCGGAGTGATCGTTCTGGACATCGATTACGGTCTGGGTATCGGGGTCATCGTCTCGCTGTCGTGTTTCCTGTTGGACGCTCACAAACCGGGAGAGATCTTCATCTTAGGTCGGCTCCCGGACACCGAGATCTACTTGAACGCTGAAAAGTACAACGACACAGTGCGCGAAGTGGACGGCATCAAGATTTACGGGGTTCCGGGACCTATCTACTTCGGGAACCGCGAGTTCTTCAAGTCCGAAATCCTCAAAGGAGTCGACCACGTCGAATATGGTTTGAATTCGTTCACTTGGCAGAATCGTTTTATGGAGAGGTCAACGCGCTTCCATATCTCTGACATCGGCGTAGGGGTGGAGGAAAGCTAAGATGATATAAATATCGTACCCCAGATTCGAAATCCACTGTCTCGCGCGTAGTCAATAGCATTTACGCACTTCGTAACGGATCTCCGAAAAAGTTAGCTCCATAGTTACCATGGTAACCATAGATATAAGAAATGAATATAAAGGTCTAAATAAATTTCGGGGCGTTTAAGCCTAACAGAAAATACGGAATTGACACCTAGCAGACACCGAGGAAGGCACGTGACCAAGAGCGCGAGCTCTCTTAGCATTTTAGTACTAAGTGCTTGACCTTTCCGCAGGCCGTAGTCTTTAGACACCATCTGTGACTTTTAGTATAATTTTTAAGCAGGAGACAATAACTTTCGCGACGATAGCAAGAGCTTTCTTACCGATAGATAGCGCCTTATAAGGATAGCCTGCCGATATTACGCGTTTCTGCTAGCTGTCACCTCCGTATTCACTCCCTTTGAAATATTTTATCTAGACCTTTATATACGTTTCCTATATCTATGATGGTAACCAACTAAAAATAAGGGTTTTTATGACGCTTTGTTCGCGCAACAGCGAGTCATCAAAGTTGGCGATGATTGGACAATACAGCGACCGAACGAGGTCGATTTTTCGGAGGTCAGGTGCCAGAAATGGATAAACGCTTCTTTAGAAAACCGTCAATCAGAAAGCTCTCAAAATTCGAATCTGAGGTACGGAGTTCTATGTTATCTTTGAAGAAAAGGTGTACATAAAATAGAAATTAAAAAAATTCGTACGTCGCGTTGCTCCATCTGTCGATCTCTAATGGGACTAGTAAATTGAGTAAATGTACACTATGGTGTGCCATCTATTGAATCTTCCCATTTCAATTATTAAAATTAGTATTAGGATATTATTAAAACTATTTGAAAAGACCATATTGGTCCAATAAATAATTTTATATAACATTTTATGTAGTTTAAAGAACTAGTATAGATGGGGCAAAACAGTGGAGATTTTTCCGGGTCTGACGAACAAGTTGCTCAAAACAACCGGGAGTGCGCTGACCACTGCATAAGAAGATACCGATTTCATTATGTTTTGCATAAGTTTAATGTCATTTAATTACAAACTCTCCAAATACTCAAATAGGTATCTCTCACGTGATCATATCGTTCGCGGCTGTCAGTTTCATAGACAGTGGAGGGGTGGAAGCCATGAAAATACTTAACAAGGACCTTGAGGACAGGGGTGTCATCATGTACTTAGCGGCTCCGACAGGTAATTTGTTATTCTATCAATAAATATCTACTTAATTTTAGTAAGAGGTCTGGAGGTGTTTCTCCCCGATTTTTTTTCTAACTCGGGGGTTAAGTAGACCTTCATGTACCTTGAAAGCTCCTACACGGGAAAGTCTCAATTGCCATTCGTTTTGCCATGGTAACCAAAAATTGTTTTCACAACTCAAATTTAAACTTTCTCTACGTAAAATAGCATGGATCCTTGTTAGGCGACATTTTTAAGTTGTTAAAATTAATCATGGACAATAAATTAAGAAAACAGGTTTTCGATACCCTTCCACAGTGCATTTTATTTCTCGCCGCGTATCAATCAGCTCGAGAGACTCCGAGGGAGTCTAGCAAGGTCGTTTGTACCACGTGATCTTAAAATTTCAAAATGGCAATCTAACGCGGTTGATATTGTTACGTAATTTTTGCGCTTTATATTTGAGTAATTTTTAATTTTGGTTTTTTAATTCAATAAAAACTATCAACTGATATTTAGCAAATCTTATTTAATCTACAAAAACGTGAAAAAATACCTTTTGGCGTAAAAATGTACTTCGTGTTTATCGTTTTTCGAACAGTATCGTCCACTCTTAGCGATACTTGTTTTTTCAAATAACCTTGGCCGACTCCCTTAGTGTGATTGGTTTACGGGGGCTAGAAACCAGGCTTTTTACCGATCCTCTAAAATCTACTATCCATGAATTAATCTCCTTATTTCGCCGCTTAAAATGCGGTTTACTGATTAAAATGTCGCCCATGATTTACCTTGGAATTTTGATTTAATAAACGACAGATTCAGTTTTGAACGTGATGCAAAAATGCGACTACTTTCCCGACTTGTCATCCAAATCAGTTGTTTTCCCGAGCGTACACGATGCCGTCACCAGAGCATTGCACAAAGAAACCGCGAACACGGACCCGAAGTCATCGACTGAGGATCGACAGATATAAATAATTTCCTGTTTAATGGAAACAAAAAACGAACAATTTTAAAACGCGTTTTTTTTAAATTAAGGATAAATAGTAGGTAAAATTTTATATATTAAAATATAAAGCTATATGTATATTTTAAATGGCATTTAAACCGAAAGAGACGAATTAGTGTATAAAATGTATTTACAAAATTAGTGAAATTTTATAACGTGAAAGATATGTAAATATTGAACTAAGAAATAAATCGCATTTTTATAAAGTAATATTTAGTATTTATTTGACTTTTAACGGACGTTTTTCAGGGATAGAAATTTTTAACCTCGAACGTCATCTTTAAAATTTTTTAAAATGTTAGACCAGCTTGTTTCGTTGCGCCCTTAGTTTGTAGGTCCGTGATATATTAGATAGGCCAAACCTGCAGCGTAACAGCGGCGTAGCCAGGGTTCTGGTTCTTAGGGTGTTGTGACTTAAGTAAACAAAATAAAGAAACTAAAAGAAAAGGTTGTTTCACCAATAAAAAAGAAAATGTTTTATCAACCTAAAAGAACGAACATAAAAAGGAAATATTAATCAGTTTAAGGGTTAATTAATTTTGTATATAAAAACATCAAAAATGTAAATTATCTCAGTTGTCTTTTAAACCTTCATCAATGCATGTTAACGCTACTTATCGAGTTAAAGTAAATAAAATGTAATGTTTTTATTTTAACCAGTACTTGATTTATTCTCCTACGGCTCGAGACTTTTCTTACAGGGAAAAGACGTAACATAGGGGGGCAAACAGTTTAATAAAATAAATTTAAACCTAAAAAAGTGTTCAGATAAGAATACGTTTCTGGTAGCCCGTGCCACTGAAGCGTGAACTTGTAGGATTGCTGAAGTAGCTTTCATGTGTACAATATACATTCCTACAAAGTTATCCCTATAATCCTACAAAGTTATCCCTTTAATGCTACAAAGTTATCCCTATAATCCTACAAAGGTATCCCTATAATCCTACAAAGTTATCCCTATAATCCTACAAAGTTATCCCTATAATCCTACAAAGTTATCCCTATAATCCTACAAAGTTATCCCTATAATCCTCCAAAGTTATCCCTATAATGCTACAAAGTTATCCCTATAATGCTACAAAGTTATCCCTATAATGCTACAAGGATATCCCTAAACTCCTACATAGTTATCCCTATACTTCTACAAAGTTATCCCTATAATGCTACAAAGTTATCCCTATACTCCTACAAAGTTATCCCTATACTCCTACAAAGTTATCCCTATACTCCTACAAAGTTATCCCTATACTCCTACAAAGTTATCCCTATACTCCTACAAAGTTATCCCTATACTCCTACAAAGTTATCCCTATACTCCTACAAAGTTATCCCTATACTCCTACAAAGTTATCCCTATACTCCTACAAAGTTATCCCTATAATGCTACAAAGTTATCCCTATACTCCTAAAACGTTATCCTTATAATCCTACAAAGTTATCCCTGTAATCCCACAAAGTTATCCCTACACTTTATCGATCTTAACCTGTCAAATGTTTAGAATGTAATAGTTTATTTTTTATATTTAAATTTTAGTTTCCCGTGCACGATAGGTAGCGTCATGGTGAATTTTGGATTTTAAGCTTCACAGATGTTGCCAAAGATTTCGCAACTATTTGTATAAGTACACGCTTTTGAAAATAATACGTGAAAATTCTCTTAATTTTCTCATTACGATGGTCAGAAAAAATCCACAACGTTTTGGAAGATAAAATAGTGGTTTTTTTAAATTATGACTCAATTGAAATATGATTTATTAATAAGGAAATATTCCTACCCAATTTAATGTTGAAGTTTTACATGCCAATTAAGTCTCTTTTCAGACTATGATAAAATAATTAAAGAAATTATACAGTCGTACCAAAAGTAAATGAATATGATTCTACCTACTTCCGTGGTTGATAATTTTCTTTAAATTGTGATCGTCTTGAGGTCTGTTAATATGCAATGTTTACGTACTTTTATTTTTTCTATTTGTTTCGACGTTTGTGTAACAGTCGGTAAAATATGAACAAGTGAAAACATATATTAAAAAGTGTGTCAATCGGACCTATTTCTGAATGAATGTTAGGAGCGAAATACAAGTTGGGAGGGGAGAAGGGAAAGTATGCCTTGGGGAGGGAAGGAAGTTAAAACCAACAAATAACGCCTCGTATTGAGAAACGGAGGAACTAAGTAGCACTGGTCAAAGTTAGTGTATTTTTTAATTTTTCGTCGTTCTGTGGAGATGCTATCGCCATCTACTTACGATATAATACCATAGACTAAAAAAGATCCAGAAAGGCGACAATAAATAGTCTTTTATGTGGTCGATCTCGAGTCGAGCATTCATTAAACCTTTAGCATACGAAAGTACAGGAAATTGTCGCACTTTTTGGTAATTATCTCACTTTTGATTTTGTCTACCTTTATTGTAGCAAAAGAAGGAAATATACCCTTGGAAAACTTCATCGTCTGATTAACGGCGGTAACTACTTTTTACCGCGGAGTACATGTTATGAAACCGTGCGTGGCTTGGTCATTTTAGCCGATCTAAATTCAACATTATCTGCCCCTATCGAATTTTGTTTACTATTTTTGCACTTTGAAGGTATTAAAATTTTCATTTCAATACTGTGAAATAATTTTTTTTAATTAAATTGCTGATTTTATCTATTGCAAACATCTACGAATGACCAGAAAAGTATTCGCAGTGGTGCTGCCAGGATTTTAGTTCAGGGGGACACACACCATTGAAAAAAAATATCATTTGTTCTTAAGGACAGGCTTGCTTGCACCGTGTTTCAAAAGCCTTATTTTTGGCCAAAATTCCAGAGAGTGCATATAATAAATATTTGTACATATTTAGTTTATTCAGAATACCTGGATTTGTCAAATCTAAATATTGTTTCATGCGACCCCTAGCGGCGTTTTGGACAATAATGACTTCTAGATATCTAGATTCTAGATTTCAATGTAATGCGGAGAAGTGGTAAATCCTGGGAGGGTGAAAGTGGATTTCTGGAGTGGAAATCGGGGTGCAGCGTGAATGTCAACCTCAAACTCTTGGACATCTAGCGTAGCAAATTTGCAACTTTTTAAAAAATTTTGCTTCGGTTCTTTTAATCGGGCTGGGAGTCTGGAACACGTGGGAATGTTTATTTGTTTTTAAAGGATAATAATTCTTATTCCTACCAGGTTTAGGAACTGGGTAAAAAGTTATATTCTTATAATCACAACGACAATTATCGAAGCAGCAGTATTTCGCCATTATTTAACTCCCATAAAAACGCATCCTACTTCAATTATTTAAACACTCATATTGAATTTGTTTCCACTATTAATATCCGTTTAATCAATAATTATAATGCTTAAATCTGATTTAATCATGATTTAATGATTAAATCTGATTAAAATGATTAAATCCTGATTGAAAGGATTAAATCTGATTAAAATGATTAAATCCAAATTGAAACGATTAAATCGTGATTAGTATGATTAAATCGCGATTAGAAATTAGAACGAAAATAAGAATGATTATATTGGTGATTGGAATTATTATAATTGTGCGTGATTAGAACAAGCTGATTAGAATAATTTAATATGTGATTAGAATTATTATTTCGTATTTACCGCGCTCGATAAAATCTCGATTCAACCGATTATATTGATTAAATCGTGATTAAAATGATTGAATCTAATTAAAATGAATAAATCGTGATTAAAATGAATAAATCGTGATTAAAACGAATAAATCGTGATTAAAACGAATAAATCGTGATTAAAATGGATAAATCGTGATTAAAACGAATAAATCGTGATTAAAACGAATAAATCGTGATTAAAATGAATAAATCGTGATTAAAATCTGCTATTTTTTATATTTAACTTTAGTTTTGTAACCCCCCGCCCCGAAAACAAATCCTGGGTGTTCCACTGATCACCTTACTAATTATTACCATTTATAAGGATTATAAAAATCGGTATATGTTGAAAGCTCAACGTCAACAATAACATCATAAAGAATGTCAGCAGTATGAAAGTACTCGCGGGGAGTGTAAGTGCTAATATTTATAGGCAAAACATGTGACGGAGAGCTTACACTTACAAATGCATGATGCATCGATTGTATTGTGAATACAAATTTAAGGTAGATGAATTCAGGAGCTTCGTATTTGGCCTGTTGGCAACATCTGTGATTTAGTAAAGTTTGAACATTGGCGCGCGTTGCCAAATCGACTTTGTCCTAAAAAAGCAAAAAAGCATCGTTATTTTAAAGCCACTGAACACAAAATGAAATGCTAGTAATCAGAAAGAGAAATCGAGCTAAGCCAGACACGGAGTGGACACGAGGATGACCAATGAACCGCGACTGACCGTACTCTTTCTACTGGCCATTCTGACTGTCATTAATCTTGTTCCATGTAAGTAGGATATATATATATACAGGGTTGCCAAAGTTTTTTAGCAATCAAATGCCCTGACTTTTCCAGGCTTTCCCTAACCATCTCCAGAGATTTTCCCTGACTTATTTTGTGCCAAGATTGGTATTTTTTTAGCTATATTTTAGAAAAAGTTTCCTATTTGCAACCGAAATGAAATTCCCTGACATCCCCCTGATTTTAGACTAATTTTTTAAATTCCCGGTTTTTTAGACTTGTTTTTAAAATTCCCGGACATTCCCTGATTTTAGACTAATTTTTTAAATTCCCGGATTTGTAGACTTGTTTTTAAAATTCCCTGACATTCCCCTGATTTTAGACTAATTTTTGAAATTCCCTGATTTTAGACTAATTTTTGAAATTCCCTGATTTTTAGATTAATTTTTAAAATTCCCTGACATGCCCCTGATTTTAAACTAATTTTTGAAATTCCCGGATTTTTAGACTAGTTTTTAAAATTCCCTGATATTCCCCTGATTTTAGACTAATTTTTAAAATTCCTTGACTTTTCCCTGATTTTTATACCCATATTCAAATTCCCTGACATTTCCAGGAATTCCAGGTTTTCCAGGTAACGGGGCAAACCTGATATATGTCTCAAAAACTGTGATAGTTTTGCTAACTATTCGAATATTTTCTAAGAACCTCCGCGAATATTTGACTATTCGATCAGAAACAAGACGTACGACGGTCTGAATACACACAATCCTCCTAATGTGTTAAGTTTGTTTGAGCTATTCACAGCAACCTGCAGCGCCGTTATCACAACCAAAATATATCCATATATATACAAATTTACACTTATTTGTTACTTCCAGTCATACTTTGAAAGCATCGAAGATACCTTCGATCAGTGTAACTCTTATTTTTTACTTCTGATAACACTTATTTGTTACTACAAGTCAGCCGTTGAGTGTCACACTTATTTCTTCTGGTTATACGACAAAGACTAGTTCGATTAGTTTCATAATTATTTGTTACTTCTTATCACACTTATTTGTTACTTCGGATCACACTTATTTGTTACGTTGAGTGTCACACTTATTACTTCTGGTCATACGCCGAAGACTAGGTAGATCAGTGTCATACTTAATTGTTACTTCTGGTCATACGTTGAAAGCGCGGCCCACTCTGAACGGCCTTGAAAAACGCCAGAGGGAAACGGGCGCGTAGACCTCTATAAACACGCAGATTTACAATGTTGGAAATTGCGGGGGTCCGTATCAGGGCAGGAAATAAGAAATTAAAGTTATCGGACATTTGTCCAGTGACCCCCCCTAATTTCAAAAATTTTATCGGACATTGTCCAATGACCCCCCCCCCCCCCCTTAAAAAAAGAGTGAAAACACTTTCGCCAGGGAAACTTTAACAACGGAAGAAATTAAAGAAATTGTATGTATTTTCCCCAACAATATTAAATCTTTATATCGGGCAGATGGTATTATATTAGAAATTCACCAACAACTCGAAATTTTGTGGATCAATAGTGTAGTATATTGAGAAGATCAATCTCATTGATTTTTATCAATGTTACGCACCAAATACTGTAGACGTTAAAAAACCTTCAGCTTGTTACGTTTTTAATGTAAAAAGGTTTCTAATTTACTTTACGAATATTTTATTACAATTTCTTCCAGATTTTTACTATTATAATTTGAATATACTTGTATTTTGTACCTGGTTGAATGCCTGGTTTTGTCCGCTGTGATCAAAATAAAAATGAATTGATGAATTAAAATGTAAGAATTATCCTTTTTCAAACTTCTGGAATAACTTTTACAATTGCTAATTACGCAATAAAAATATTTTTTTCAGTTCAAACTTTGAAAATGACCCTAATAATATTTAGTATTTAGGTATAATTTTCCGATAGAGATAGGCCTAATAAGCCGACTACCATAACGGCCGTTTTATTTCCTACATTTCGTACCTCATAATATTTTGTAGCGCTATATGATTGGCTAAATTTGAACTCGGACTCCTTTTCGATGACCAATAAAAAAAATCAAATCCCAAAGAGTATTAAACTTCCGGTTTACAGAGTTGCTAGTCGTTTTTCTGATTTATCGTTGGTGAAGAAAGGATGTAGTAATAAAAAATGCATGAGCAAAGCTACAAGTGTCATACTTCAAGTATCAAGTTCAGTAACTCGGTACTTCCTCATATTTTTTGTAAAATAATTGTTAATATTTTTATTTTGTAGAAAAGAGCATTCCCAGTTTATTGAAAAAGTTATCGGACAAATGTCCAATGACCCCCTAAGATTTTGAAAAGTTATCGGACAAATGCAAAATTTATCGGACATTGTCCAGTGTCCTGTGCTTATTTCATGCCCTGGTCCGTATACGCTGCCCAAAAAACCTTACTTAGAATTAAATTTAAGAAATGTTTTTACAATTCTATGTTATATGTAAACCACAGCTATTCAAAAATATAACTTTCATGAAAATCGGACTTAAATATGTAGATTTTTAGGCGGAAATATAAAACCACGAAAATTGGGGTCCCGTAAATTACCCTGAAAACTATACTTAAATTTAATATTTACTGATATGACCGAAGTTGTAGGTCCGCTGAATCCTAACCTATCCAATAATATTTTTTTTAACGTTATCGGACTTAAATTTAAACAAAATATCTACCACATAAAGGAAATCACCGAAAATAGTAAATTGGGCAAATTCCCAACTTCTTGGGCTCCGATTTGAAAACTTTATGAAAGGCTATCAATGGTAATATATGTACTTTTGAACGAGATATCATTGACTCTTCTAGTTATAACCGTTGAAGAGGTATGCGTGACACGGCGGCATCGGCGGCATCGGCGGCATCGGCGGCAACGGCCGAGGGGCTAACCACTCTTAGAAAGTCTGTACACCGGACTACACTTAGATTACCACTGCCAAAGGCAGGAACTTGAAAGATTACGCGTAGTCCCATTAGTACAGTCAAAGGTACGGCTCTGTACACCGATTACGCGGAGTGATCAGCCCCTCGGCAACGGCTACACTGTACGTGAGACTAATACACACAAATCCTTAGGATTGTGTGTAAAAAACGAATATTCGACGAATCGAACATTAGATTTAGTATTCGATCGAATTAGTTGATGAAAGCATCTTTCATCGACACCGCAATCAGGGTCGGATTTAGGCATGGTCTTTATGGGCCCCGTTCAATCCAAGGGCCCCCTTCACGGTAAAAAAACCATACAATTTAAATAGAAAAAAAATAAAAAAAGGAAAGTTTTTTTTGACAAAATGGCGAAAGAGTTTCTACAACTAACCAAAAATTGGGTAAGCCCCAAACAGTGTAAGTCCAGGGCCCCCAAAGTTAACGGTCCGCCCCTGACCGCAATGAATTATTTTTAAATTTATCTTGAGAACCTGAAGTAACGGCCCAATAATTAATATTTATGTGTCAAGATTTCAGTCTCAAGTAGGGTTCCGAGATAGCAAAGTTCTATTTCGTTCCCTACACGAAAATAATAGGAACAAACACAAATGACACAATTCTGTGAAATTTTACGTGTACGTAATTGTACATAAGTCTATAACGAAAATAGTCTGAGTGAAGCGTATTTAATCGTTAATGTAGCCGTTGTAGTAAATAATAAATTGAAAAGATTCATTATAAAGATTTTTTTTCATAATATTTTTACATTAGTGATTAAATATATAAAAAGGCCAGGCTAAGTATAGTGGTAATAACGATTTTAGTTAAAAAAAATTATTAATTATTAAATTTTAGATTTTAAATGGAAGGGTCAACTTCCCCGCAAGCTCCGGGTCTCATATTGCTGACGTCATTCGCGGGTATAATCTGCCGCTGCCTTGGCCGCTATAGCGAGCCGAGAGATAATAATTAAATACGACGTAGAATATGGGCGAGTTTGCGGGGAAGAAAACATTTCACAAATAATTTAAAATAAATTTTCATAATTAAATACTAATTTAAAGTAGTATAACATATATATTTTCGGATTCACGGCATTAAACTCTATCTAATTAAGGTCATTAAGTCAAGAAATTTAACTGTGCTCCAAGCTGTCACTATCTCTTTAAGCAATAATAAAGTCTCAAAATTCAATAACTCTAATTGGCTGATCCTTTAATTAGGGTGTCGGTGGCGATTTCTCGGACAGTGATACTTGCCACTTTCAAAGACTAGTAACAGCTCGCCGAGTGTATTTGATGACGCGTTTTTACCCTGTTTACATCTTTTGATTAGAATCCCCATGAGTTACGCAATTGTTTTTCAATTTTGTATGGCAAGGGTGTCTAAATTTTCAATTGAAAAGATTTTGTGGGGCGCGATTATATAATATTTAATACAGTTTCGAAAATAACCCGTTGAAGGTTGAGTTGGCCATTTTCAAGGTCGAGCTCGCCATGTTCGCTAACTTCGCTTAACTTTTTTTACCGTGTCTGTGCGAAGTGCAGTTTCTTGAATTTTGGAAAAGAGTGTCTTTTTATATAAACGCTTGTATTCGATTTCGTGTTTTTGTAATGTCTTTGAGTTGTGACGTGTGTGGGTGTTATTTTTGTGTTGCGATATGTGTGTATGTACGTGTTGTACCGTGTAGGGGTGTTGTGTTTGTGTGTCCCAGGGGCGTAGGAACGTTCTAGAAGTTGGAGGGGGCAAAGAGAAACGGAAACGGGTCTGGAGATGGTTTTAAATTTTTGATGGAGTGTAGCTTCTCCGAATGCATGTGTACTTTTTACCACTATGTAAATTGGCGGGAAAAGACTGAAATTTAATCACAGTTGAGGTTCTATAAGCTTTATATGGTTTTAAAATGATAATTTGAGCCTTTTGAAAATTTCAACTGACCAAAACGTTGGAGGGGGTGATAACATTAGTTGCTCCTCCCAGCAAAATTCTAGGGAGGGGCATTGTCCCCCCCTGCCCCTCCCGGTTCCTACGCCCCTGGTGTGTACGGGGTCTCTTCTCTGCAACTCCTGTTATTTAACTTTTGGGGCGGACCGAGCGCTTAGAGTTTAGGTAGTCGTCTAAGCATCCAAATGGCAAGATTTCTATCAAATGTTCACGGTATAGGTTAGAGATGAGTCATGGGCCCGCTAAAGGCGGGCTTACCCGTCCCGACCCGACCCGACCCGACCCGACCCGAGACCGCCTTGGGGCGGGCCGGGTTTTGGATATTGAAGATTTTGGCGGGTCGGGTCGGGTCGGGTTTCATTTTATATATTTTTTTCGGTCTTTTTTTTAACGGGTCTGATCGGGTCGGGCTTTTTACATGAAACTGAGTAGGTCGGGTCAGGCTTTTATATATTAATGATCGGGCCTTCCAAGTTTCTATTCTATTCGCAACCGCTAATCTCTTCATGCAGAAAGCGAATTATTTCATTATTGCTTGTTAACAAAAGCGACATGATAAGACTCAAAAACGTTTAGACGCTAGCTTTGCCATCACAATTTTTTTTACTGAGAGCTAGTTTCACAACAGAGTACAGACAACATAGCCTACTTATTGGAAAAAATACTTAATATTTGGTCTATATACCCTGGCGCCTTTTCACTCTTAGATTAAAGGCGGATGCACACATAGCCTTCGCGCGCGAAATTTCGCTGGCAAATCGCGTCGCGTCACGTGACTTAAATACAATGGAAGTCATGGCACATGGGCGCGAAGGCTATGTGTGCATCCGCCTTAACTCGCCCGTAGAAAGACATACGTTCTAAAACGCCTCACTTGGCGGCGCTGAAGTAGACCAAAATTTTAATTTGGTTTACCTATGATTCCCCACTCTCCCGAGTCTCCCACGTGACTCTATCTTTTCACTTCGTGACAAGCGTTGTTGTGGGAAACTGAGAGGTTCACACTTGTACACAAGAACTATTTGCTTAAATAACCTGTACGTAGAATCGATATATTTTCGTTATAGCTCGCTCTAGCATATAGTACAAGCTTATACTATAACCATAAAAAGTGCAAGTTTATCGGGTCGGGTCGGGTTTCAATTTTATCGGGCCTTGGCGGGTCGGGTTTAAAATTTTAAAAATTTTATCGGGCCGGGCCGGGTCGGGTTTCAATTTTGGCGGCCCGGGTCGGGTCGGGTTTTAGAAGGGGAGTTAGTGTGAAAGATAGGGACTTCGTAGAAGGGGAGTTAGTGTGAAAGATAGGGACTTCGTAGAAGGGGAGTTAGTGTGAAAGATAGGGACTTCGTAGAAGGGGAGTTAGTGTGAAAGATAGGGACTTCGTAGAAGGGGAGTTAGTGTGAAAGAAAGGGACTTCGTAGAAGGGGAGTTAGTGTGAAAGATAGGGACTTCGTAGAAGGGGAGTTAGTGTGAAAGATAGGGACTTCGTAGAAGGGGAGTTAGTGTGAAAGAAAGGGACTTCGTAGAAGGGGAGTTAGTGTGAAAGATAGGGACTTCGTAGAAGGGGAGTTAGTGTGAAAGATAGGGACTTCGTAGAAGGGGAGTTAGTGTGAAAGAAAGGGACTTCGTAGAAGGGGAGTTAGTGTGAAAGATAGGGACTTCGTAGAAAGGGAGTTAGTGTGAAAGAAAGGGACTTCGTAGAAGGGGAGTTAGTGTGAAAGATAGGGACTTCGTAGAAAGGGAGTTAGTGTGAAAGATAGGGACTTCGTAGAACGGGAGGTTTAGTTGGGATTTTTAAGTATAGTTCAGGACTTTTTGCTACGCGTGTTACGTGTGTTGCGTTTTTGCTACAGCGTTTACCGTTCTTACGTACAAATCAGATCAAATCAGATCTAATTCATTAAAACTAAGACCCCGGGCGAAGTCGGGTATTAAAGCTAGTAGTTAATAGAATTTTAAATTTGGGTTCTTATTTAAATAACGACCTTTCGTGTTCGATTTGAATAATTGCGTAGAAGATACTCAAAAGCTGCGGCTTGTCTATTGAATAAAACAAGTCCGGCGAATGTGGCGTAGCCAGAATTTCATCAAGGGGCGGGTCGAAGTATGTGAATGTTAAGATGGGGTCGAGAAGGGGGCGGAAATTTAGTACAGTCAAAGGTAGGCCCAAGGGGGGGCCGACTTGTTCTTTACGCTTTTATAAACGTATTAAAGTCAATTTATTCTATAATCGAGGGGCAGTTCACTCCTTCGTAGAGTGCAGAAGTAATCAAGGTTAAAAATTTAATTGGATTAAATTTAATACAGCCAAAGCTACAGACATTAAATTTAATCGGATTAAAATTAATACAGCCAAAGCTACAGACATCAAATTTAATCAGATTTAATCAACCAAGAGTGCAGATTTAATCATGGGAGTGAACTGCCCCTCGTCTATAATATTGTTAATAAAATAAAATAAAAAACGGCAAAAAGCGGTAAAACGAGAAAATAGAAAAAATCGGGTTCACACTGCCCGTGTGAACCAGCTTTAAGTGCTTCGAATTAATTAAGTTGGAAGAGCAGTTGTCGTTATTTTTAAAATTATAATTTTTCCGTCACCAGGTGGCGCAACGTTTGTGGAAATGGCCGTCATGGTGTTGAATATGACGTCTCATTCTCCGTTGGAGTTTTCTCGTTACGGCAGGAATTGCGGAATCGGAGGTTTAGTGCCTCCCGTCGACGAACTAGACAGGTAAAGCACCTTGTGACCTTTTCACCTTCAACCCTCTTCGGTTTTAAAGGCTCTATAAAACTCGATGACACAAAAAAATTATCGACCTGATTGCGTAGATCACACTACGAAGCGAGCGTACTTGGCGCTGAATGTAACTTCCAGGTAACGATAGCTAGTAATTTCCCAGTGGCGTAAATAAGGCCCCCGCAGACCCCGCAGCGCAGGAGTGCCATAGGGCTTCACCGGGGCCGATAAACTAATAAGCTAAATACCGACTAAAACCCCTCGAAATTGACGAGTAATACGATCATACGACCAGGGTTGGACATAAGGCACTAGTCACGGCATTTGACTACCAAAATAAATGCTCTGACTACTAAAATTATTTGAAATCTAAATATTCATAAATAATGGCGAATATGGCGTATCATAAATTCAGCATTTATCAATACCATTTTATTTAAAAAAAATCACATGTAACTCAAGTAATAATAAACTTATATTTTAATTCTGACGGGTAAAGCAAAATGTTGGTTGTACTTCTTGTTTTTATACCCCCATTTTTACCCCCACTAGTCAGTCGCTATTAAATTAAATTAAGGTAGGAGGCTGACTACTAAAAGAAATATCCTTATGTCCAACCCTGGAAACGACTATGGCAGCGATCAATGGAGGCCGATTTTTCGGAGGTCACGTGGCGGAAGTTGGTAAACGCTCCGTTACAAAACCGTCAATCAGAAACAGTGTTGCCAATGTGCGGGAAATTTCCCTTTTGTGGGAATTTTCCTCGTTAAATTATCAGGGAGGGAAAAAGGGAATTTTTGTCGAAATACTCATATTTTGCGGTAATTTTGAGGGGACAAGATACCACCGTGTATCAATTATCTGCTAACCCTTCTGCCATCGTAACATTAAGGGGACAAGATACCACCGTGTATCAATTATCTGCTAACCCTTCTGCCATCGTAACATTAACTGCATTACGTATTTGTACCTAGAGTCCGACGCCGCCACGCCGGCTTTTCCCTTATTTTCGGCGCGCCGCCGCCGATAGGTGATTTTTTCGGCACGACGCCGTACTATTTTCCTATTTTCTAAAAAAAATCAAGGGCTCTTACTCTAGTCATTAGAATTATTGTTCAATGAATGATTTCTAGCAGAAATTCTATGAAAGAGTATAAAGAAATATATTCTAGTTTCTGGTCTCTCTTGGTGTATTTACTGTGTTATATTTTTTTACATTGTTTGTCGGCCTTT
Source organism: Leiobunum rupestre (assembly GCF_980474605.1). NCBI lineage: Eukaryota > Metazoa > Arthropoda > Arachnida > Opiliones > Sclerosomatidae > Leiobunum > Leiobunum rupestre. The sequence continues at coordinate 73,426,551 of NC_143384.1, read as the reverse complement.
TTAATGATTTTGCTGCAGTGGTGGATACAGAAAAAATCAAAGGGGCGCTAAATGACATTTTGAGATATCCGCCACTGTTACGCCGCTGGTTAAATTATCCTTACGCCGCCGCCGTTTAAATTTTGTCGGCGCGCCGCCGCTGCTGATCATTTTCACATCGGCGTCGGACTCTAGGCCCAAGGGGTCTGGACCCGGAACCCCCCCTTGTCTACGCCACTGTTGTCATCACCCTCCTACGCATTGTAACCCGGCCACCTGATTTAAAAGGCGTTAAAAGTCGCTAGACGACTTGGGCCTCGTTTGGTGGCAAGGGTATTAGCCGAGCTGGATTAATTAACGTTCTCCGCGTTGAAGGTGCTGTTACAAACACGACCTGTGCTACACTGTCATTGACGAGAAGAGGCTCTGCGGGGGCATGTACGAGGTCTTCGTCCCTTATCAATGGAAACTCGACGGGAATAACACCAATCATCTTAAATGCGGTAAGTTAAAGGCCTAAGAAATTAACTTATTAAAGTCATTATTTTATACGTCGAGGAGTATTCAATCTCGTTCGTTTTCAAGATTAGCATTAATCAGCTAAGCTAATACCCAAGGAACCACGCACTAGCCCGTCTTAAGACTTTTTGGGGCCCTGGGCTAAATTATTTCTTAAAGGCTTAGGTTTTCTTCCGCCTGTCACCCTTTAAATCTACTTTCCTTCCAAACAAATACTCTGGTGGTACGCCAACCGCGGAACACGTTGGCCTACCACCAGGGTATTTGTTTGGCAGGAAAGTAAATTTAAAGGGTGACAGGCAGAAGAAAACCTAGGCCCTTAAGACCTTCGCGATCCCCAACGGTCAGCCTTTGTATGTCCGTCTAAATTCACACACAATAATAAAACCAAAACTTTTAATTTTAAAAGTATAACTCGCTGTTAGAAATTGTAGGTACCGTATGATACGCGATATGGCGATGAGTCAAATTACTTTAGACGTTACTAAAAAATACATAATATTAAATGAGCATAAATAATATTTAACCAACTAAACCCTTATTCCTAGAGCAAAGGCTGTATGGCTGGCTGACGACCCTGACCACGCAGGCCTAAGTCAACTAACAGGGTTGTTCAAAATCAAAATACTTTCTACACCACTCAAAATGCGAAATACAAAATGCATTTTGAAAATTTGTGTTTCTAAATGTAAAATGGTTTTTTCAGCGCAAAATAAAAATACAAAATGCATTTTGAAAATGGTTTAATATTTATAAGGTTTTTATTCTTCCATTTAAACGGGGAAAATCGTCGAACGCGTTGCTATGGCTTAGAGTCCGACGCCGCCGCTGTTCACGCCGCCACACCGGCTTTTCCCTTATATTCGGCGCGCCACGCCGCCGACGTTTCTTCGGCGCGACGCCGTACTATTTTCCTATTTTCTAAAAAAATGTTCTCTTACTTACTCTAGTCATTATAATTATTGTTCAATGAATGATTTCTAGCAGAAATTCTATGAAAGAGTATAAAGAAATATATTTTAGTTTCTGGTCTCTCTTGGTGTATTTACTGTATTAAATTTTCTGGTTAAATTATCCTTACGACACCACCGTTGAAAATTTGTCGGATCGCCGTGGCGCGCCGCCGCCAAAGGCTCTAAAAATGAGACACGCCGCCGCTGATCATTTTTACATCGGCGTCGGACTCTACTATGGCTTAACGGGCATGTGCGGGAAACAGCTCAAAGGAGGAAATGATGGATCTGGTTTAATGATAACCGTTTGTGTCGTTCACCCTAAACCAAAACTTATTTTTAACGGGAACGGAATATAAATGTGTTAAATTTGGAGTGGTTACATTTTCCGGAAAAATTAAATGCGGAAAATTTTCCGCAAATCGGAAAAATAAAAAATTATTTAGTCTAGAGGTTTTAGTTTTACCATACGTTAATCATTAACTTATGGTTTTACCAAGAATGTATTTATTTTTTCTCAGGTGGAATGAATATGTCGAGACTATCGACGGACACTTTGAGGCCCTAACCCCGTCAGGGGGGAGGAAAAAATGAGGCGGTCTTATTTTTTGCATATTCGCAGCAGCGTTAATCGCGTCGAAAAACGTCATTTTTAAGAACCAACGAGATTGCAGTATTATTTGATTTTATCTAAGCGGAGGAGCATACCGGGGGCCCCAACGAGTGGAATTGGAGAAACTCTAAAAATAATCATGACATATTCATTCTCCCTGAGTATAAATAAATATATTCTTGGTTTTACTTTTGGATTCGACCAAATGAGTCGAAACTCATTGAATTAACACATTTTTTTTTAAATATTAGACGAGCTAACTTGTGCATAGTACTAAGTTTAAAATAATAAAACCACTGTTGTTTTTAATAAACGTTTTTGTTGTGTAACAGTGGTTTTATTATTTTAAACTTTGAAACCTTTTTTTTTCTTTTTTTCGGCAAAAAAAGGAAATTTTTTGGAAAAAAGTCCACGTAAATTTTACAACTTACAACTCTCTATAGTTAAATTAATACTAACAAGGAGACTACCCGAAGTGTAACCCATCGATTTTGTTCAAACTCGGGGGATTGGTAGAACTTCATGTAACTTGAAAAATCCTAAAAGGATTTTATTCAATGGGCAACGGTTTTGCCATGGCAACAAAAAATGTTTTTGACAACATAAAATGGAAATTTTCCCATTGAAAATAGCATGGGATTTTGACCGATTCCCTGTGAAACATTTTACAAAATTGAAAAAAAAAATTAAAATACCAAAATTATAAAAAAAATTATAAAAATTGACGAAAAAAATCAAAATTGGTCACATTTTGAACAATTCTTTTAATTTTTTTTCACAGGGAAATCGGTCAAAATCCCATGTTATTTTATGTTGTCAAAAACATTTTTCGTTGCCATGGCAAAACCGTTGCCCATTGAATAAAATCCCTTTAGGATTTTTCAAGTTACACGAAGGTCTACGAATCCTCGGAGTTTGAACAAAATCCTGTAAATGAAACGGTAATTTGTGTCATTTCAGAACATAACAAGACGAAACGGGATCAACTGGATTGCGACGAGTCGGTCTGCGAATGCGACATCGCTCTTGTCTCTTGTTTGAAGGACAAAGAATCTCACTTCCGGGTGGAGAATTTGCGATGGTCGTTCTGGGTTCGTCGAAAACGGGACACGCGCGACGCGGATTCCAGTCCGAAGCTCAGATTTCACCCCAAGGCCAGTCCATTGACTAAACGATTTTGGACCAGTATCCTCAAGAACTATGACGATTAAATGGTCATTCGGGGAAAACCCTGGCAATGTTTTCGCCACCAGATGGGGCTACACGCTTCGAAATATTTATCTATTAAAGGGAATATAACCTCAGTTTTTTTAGTGTCGTAAATTTCGACCATTTCCCGCTCCCTCCTATGACTTTAGATATTTTTGGCGCTATTTAGTGACCTCCCGCCGAAATTGTTAACATAAATAGGTATAAAAAACATAAAAAAACGACTTGAGGTTATATTCCCTTTAACGAATAGTTCTTTTTATAAAATAACCTTGGCCATATTGTTGAAATGTTGCCTCCCCGCTTCAGCTGTGGATCTGTTTTCTCTCCCACTAAAGAGCTTATCAACTCATTCTTAGGCATTGGCTGAACTATTCCAGGGCAACATTTCAACAAGTTGGGCAAGCGTAAAGACATTTTATAAAATCAACTATTCCCATTTCAGCCGCCAAATAATCGAATTAAAAATTAAGAGTTGTTACTTGCTTAGATGTGTTGAAAAACAGAATAAATTTAGAAACATATTGCTAAAGTGTGACTTAGAACTAGAGCCTAACGCCGCCGATACAATGCCGCCGTCGTCGATATTTTCTCTAGCACCGGACCGCCGCCGAATCATTTACTTTTCAGCGCCACCGCTAAATTTTGATCCCGCCGCCGAATTTTTTTTTGAGATTTTCTATATAACATTATTTTTTTCCTTAAATTTTTTTTCTTAATTTTCAAAAGAGGGAAAAAACTTTTACACCTTCGCGCCACCACCGCCGCCAAAAAAATTAACGCCGCTTAGGATTTTTGAAAAATCAGCGCGCCGCCGGGTGATTTTCGTGAAACGCCGCCGCCGACCCAAATCAAATCGGCGCTATGCTCTACTTATAACGCCTATTTTAAATAATTTTTTATGAACATAATTGGGAATTTATTCCGAATAGAATGTATTAAAACTCTGTTTTCAATTATAAAAAAAATAAAGATCTAAATTGTAAATTTGCTCTGAATAGATTTTAAATTTATATCAATTTATCAAAATAACTGAGCCCTCATCCATTGATCTTATGCCAATCACGTAATAAATTGATTTAAATTTTTCCAAAATGTAAAATTTTGAGTTGGTTCGTCAAGATTTATTAAATAACTAAACGGTTAATCAAAATATTTCTCTAAACAAATTTGAGAATTAATTTCATAGTTTAATTTCCAAAAACAAATTACTTTACCATAACCCAAAAACTAAAAACATCGTTACATTCACAGGGTTTTCCCTCAATTACTTAAATTAATTAAGAGCGATACCTGTATAAAGATAAATAAAATATATTTTTGGTGTCATTTTTGCGTTATTAACGTAGTATAATATTAATTTCATTTTCAATTTGTAAAATAAGTACTTAAAAGGAATTAACATTGCACATAATTGTGCAAATTGTTATCGTGTGTTAAAATTAAAATCGAAATATACTTAATAATATCATAAGTAACATAACATATTTAAGTATGCCAATTATTAAAAATTATCACCGAACTGGTTTTCGGAGGTATACTGCGCAATCAAGGTTTAGTTTAGGACAGAGCCTCCCATTATCAGTGGTGTAGTCGGGCCAGGGCGTCGCCCCGGTGCTTTTTTCAAAGGCAGGGCCCCGCCCCGCCTTGGTTTTTCCATTTTGCCAGGGCGCGCCCTGCCTCTTTTTTTCAACTTTCCAGGGCGCGCCTTGCTACTATTTCGTAAATCATTTTTCTCGAATAAAGGGTGTGTGAATTTATTATAAATACCATAACAATTTCAAATAGTTACCTAGGTACGGCCAGCTTCGATCACGCTAAAAATCGAAGTTGAATGTACATTTATAGGTTTTATTTTTTATTGTTGCCGTATAATTCAATATACCCTTTTGAAACAGGGCGGCTCCAGTGGGAGCGCAGCATTAAAATTACAAAATAAAATAATATTTACAAGGTAAAATAGCTCTTTTTTTTCTTTTTTTACAAACTTTGAGCTTTAAAATTTATGTTATTTACAATATTTACATTGGTGATTAGGAGAGCGACTGAAGTTTGTTCCTTTTACATTGCCAGATTTCCAGGATTTTCTGCACCACAGCTAAATCCCACTTTGCACCCTTAAGTCCAAGAATTACGCTAAGCGGGTTCCCAAAATTATCTGCCCGCCAATCCCAAATAGACTGGTCCACTTCTGTCTCAGGACCTTCCAACAGTACATGGTACAGGTCTTCGTCGACTAATCCACATAGCTGTGCAAAAATTCGGACCTAACAGCACTACCTGACGTTTGCTGGTAAGGAGAGCCCCAGTACGGGCTTGGAAAACGAGGCCACTTCCCCGTGAACCATTGTAGCTGCTTTTTGACTTTATAATGGCACAAGCTTTCCTTTCCACCAACTTGTGATTTCCAGAGTACTAGCGCCCGTTTCTTTACCTCCTTTTCCACCCATTCCTTATAGGAACTCGCCCGGTCTCTCTTTGATCCCCCACAAAATTGACGGTCAATACGTTCAATGGCACGCGTCCACTCCGTACTCAGTCCACCTGCACGGATATACGTATACATTTTACAAGCTAAACGACTAAGGTGCATAAATTTGAGCCTTCTCCAAAAAAGCAGTGAGGCGACCCTTTAACAGCATAGCATACACTTTGTAGATTACCGAGGGCACAGCAATGGGGCGATATGAATTTTTACCTTTACCTTTATAGATAAGCGATACCCGTGCAGTGAGCCAAGACTGGGGTATGGTTTTACCTCTCTTAATGGTATTTAAGAGGAAGCATAGTGTCGATCTTGCACCGGGTCCCAGTGCCTTTAGACACTCCGCATATACGCCATCCATTCCCGCCACCTTCCCTGTCTTCAAAGTGAACAGAACCATATTTAATTCCTGGATGGAGAAATCATCCTCGGGGGTTGATACGTAGTTGGTGTTACTTGGGGATTCTGTAGTCAGATTACAACTCTTTATGGCATTATCAGGCATTGGTACTGATCCTGACAGTAACTCAACCTCTAGCTCTGCAATGTACTCCATGATTCGTATAGAGATAGTTTTTTTGTCCCACAATAGTGATCCATTCTTGGCCCTAATCCCCTTGAAAGTCTTTTCCACTGCCCGCCCCTGTTTTTTCAAATATTTCATGTATATCCAGAAGTTCTCAGAACTTTCGCCCTTTGTCTTTGGCAGCTCTCTCAATTTCATTTTCCATTTTGAAGTTGACTATTTTCATTTCCCTTGCTATCACAGCTTTTGCATTTTCCTTAGCGGCTTTATAGGATGTCCAGTGACCTAGAATAACCTCACTTCTATCCTCTTTGGCTAGGGACTGTCGATGTGAAAATCTGCCTCTAGTAGTATGCTGTTATGATCACTTGTCACGCTTTTTGAGCCAGATTCATCGATCTCTATTTTGGTAACAAAATCCTCCAAGGCCTCATTATATAAAATATAAACCACTGTAGTTTGAACTCTCGAATTTTGCCAAGTATATCTTTCCTTACAGGTAGGAGATAGATTACCAATTGTCAACCCAAACTCTTCAGCAAACTGCTTCAGTTGACGACCAATTAAATTATCTGTCCCATACTCTGATATGTGACCATTGAAGTCACCCATTATGCATACATTGTGTACATTCATTACTGCTTTAACAACATCACTACTAAGGCAATCAAAAATATGCGTATTCAACGTCTTAGCTGCTACCGACTCTCCTGTAGCGCCAACTTCGATTACGTGCGAAATCGAAGTTGGCCGTACCCAGGTAGCGCCCCGGTTCTTTTTTTCTTAGGACTACACCACTGCCCATTATGCCAAGGCGAAATATACTACTAACAAAAGACGATAATATAATACTTACCTGTGTGATAGTGTAAGTGTCGAAAAAATATTCGGTAAAAAAAATTGTATTTAACTATAGGAGGTATCATTTTACTTATGGTAATATGAGTAAATAAGTAACAAATCTTATATGCTTCTGATTATACTTTAACTTTCACATAGGAGCAACAAACACAGCACCCCCCGTGGGGTTCTGGGGATCATGCCCCCACTGGGAAAAACAAGATGATACAACCGTAACATTGATTTTGATAGATACGTCCAAACAGAAAATCGCCGCGTCGTGTGCCCTATATTACCTAAAATACCTTCGTAAAGTATGTGGCCAAGAAAGGCTTAATTATCTAGCCATGTACACAGATATTTTTCTAAAGATATCGACTTAACTTTTATGTATTCATTGACGGATGAGATATTAGAAAGAACACTTTAAAAAATATATCTATATAATAAAAAGCTGTTGGTTGGGTGGTAGGTAGGTAGGTTCGTCAACCGATTTTGGCGACTTATTTCTCGATCTATATAATAACAAGTCGGCCCAGGCCGTAATATCAGTTCCACATCAGTGTATTCGAGTGGGCAAACCCATACACCCTTAGTAGACACAGGTAGGCAAACTAATACAAAAACTGTTGAGGCTACGTGATTTCTTATCGTTGGACAGAGCTGATATTTAATATGGATTATTAACAACTGCATAAATCATATTATTGCAAGAATGTATTTATGTACTAAGAATATGGCAAGACGGAGATTCTGTCCCCATGGTCGCATACGTTTCAGCTTAAGGGCCTCTAGCCAAAGTGCTAGCCCATTGAACTTAACATGTTTGATTCTAGCAAAGCAGACTTTTGCAACACGCCCTAAGTTCGACTGCTTTGGATTTTTTGGTCTCACTCTTTCAAGTAGACGCTAGCGTAGACGATTCCAATCTTTTCCTTTAATTATTCTATGAGACCAAATTGTTTTTTCGATCACTCTCCCTTTAAGGGGGTTGGTCGGAGGGGGCGGAAATTAACGGCACTGCGTGCGCGTCAAAGAGTTCTATCGAATGAGACCAAATCTCTGGACCAACTATACAAACTATACAAGTTCTCCAAGAAGGCGATAATATTATTTTGTGCCACATATAAACGACTTCGATTAGAAAGTGCCACACTTATTTATTACTTCCGACCATACACGGTTTCGATAAGAAAGTGCCACACTTATTTATTACTTCTGACCATACACGGTTTCGATAAGAAAGTGCCACACTAATTTGTTACTTCTGACCATACACGGTTTCGATAAGAAAGTGCCACACTTATTTATTACTTCTGACCATACACGGTTTCGATAAGAAAGTGCCACACTTACTTATTACTTCTGACCACACACGGTTTCGATAAGAAAGTGCCACACTTATTTGTTACTTCTGACCACACATGGTTTCGATAAGAAAGTGCCACTCTTATTTATTACTTCTGACCATACACGGTTTCGATAAGAAAGTGCCACACTTATTTGTTACTTCTGACCATACACGGTTTCGATAAGAAAGTGCCACACTTATTTGTTACTTCTGACCATACACGGTTTCGATAAGGGGGTCGAAATTAGGGCGGGGGGAGGCGAAGTTTGAGGTTAACTTGACCCTAAAACGCCGTAAATATACGTAAAAAAACCCGGAAAAAGGAACGAGAATTGCGACAAATTAACCTGACAAATCCCCCCGCGCTGCAAGGAAAGACTAGATGTTCCGAGTGAAATTTGCACAGAGCGGTGTGGCGAGGTTGGTAGAGGCGTTGGGTTTTGGAGATTACGCGGCCCGCAGCTATCTGTGTTCGAGTCTAGGTGAAGCCACTAATATAAATTATATTAATAAATTATTTTTCGCAGCTCCATCTACCGTGTCGTCGCTTTTCCACAACAAACACACAAACAAACAACAACACTTAAAGGGAATATAACCTGCAAAGCAATCTTTATGGAAGACCCCTTCAATTTTTCAAATTACGCTGTATAGTGGCGCCAAACATTTCTAAAGCCAAAGGCAAGAGCGGCCAGAGCTGCAAACGTTGGTGTTCCACACCAAATACCTGAGGTTATATTCCCTTTAACGACAATCCGTCCATAGCAATAGTCCCACTTCGATATATATATCTCGATGTGGAGCTAAAAAGCTGTTGGTTGGGTGGTAGGTAGGTAGGTAAGTCAACCGATTTTGGCGACTTATTTCTCGATTTTCTGACGCTTTTCGCGCTCGCGTTACTGGCGCTCGCGTTACGGGCGCGAGCGTCGCGTGGCATTTTTTTACGTACGCTACAATTTGCGTTTTCGCATCTAGTCGGCTTCGATTTCCGATTTGGTTTTTAGTTTTTTTATTACAAATTTTCTAAAGTGACGCAAATGTCAGTTTCTAAAAATGCTAAAAATCTGTCGCCCCTGAGAGTTGGGCCGTGTTTGTCCCAACACGCAATACACCCGAAATTTTATCTCTTTCCGCCGCGAATTTCGGAGGGGGGGGGGACGTGCGGGGGTAGTATCAGAAGGCCTGCCTGTGTGTTTCGGAAACGGGAGGGGAGGGGGGGGGTTTCGGGTTCGTTCCGATTTGAAAGTCCCGTGGTCTTTATGCATCAGCGTTGGACAGGGGGAGAGGGTACCACGGTAATTATCACATGGGAAAAGCGGAGAGGGGGTACCACGGTAATTATCACATGGGGAAAAGGGGGAAGGGTACCCCGGTAATTATCTCATGGGGAAAAGGGGGAGGAAGGGCCTTAGTGTGGTGGTTTTACTATGGGTAAAAGAGCACCACGGTAATTATCACATGGGAAAAGGGGGGAGGTGGGTACCACGGTAATTATAACATGGGAAAAAAGGGGAGGAACGGTAATTATCACATGGGAAAAAGGGGAGGAAGGGCCTTACTGCGGTGGTTCGACTATTGGGTAAAGGGTGCCAAGGAAATTATCCCATGGGAAAAAGGGGTTGGGGGGGGGGGCGTACTGGAGTGGAGCGCCACGAAACACACAACTAGCTGAGGGCCCGCCTGTAAGGCGGGCTTCTCGGCTAGTAAATTAATAACAATTTAGAGCTACAATTTTCTTGTTGAAGTTTTAAGTATATGAATTTTTGGATAAAAAAATAATGGCCCGTGTCCCCACAAAAATGCTTTCCGATCGCCGCCGCTGGCCACACCAGGAGAACGCAACCCGTCAAAAGTCGTGGATTTTCTTTGCGTACATTTTGCATTGGTTAGACGCTTTAGCGCCCGCTGCCGTCGGAAGGGGAAAATTCGGAAATTGTCTTCCACCCGCCCGTAAAACGTTCAGCGTAAAGGTTCGTCCAATGAAATTTGTACACAACGCTGCGTTAGCGTGTTTAAAGTAGGGTTGGCAAAAAACCGGCTTTTTTAAAAATTTAAAAATCCAGTAGGGTTAAAACCAGTTGTAACCGGTGGCTTAAACCGGTTAAACCCATTAATGAAAAATGCTCAAATTGCTTATATCTAGCCGTCATTGCTCAAATTAGCCTTTTCCGTTTACATAGAGCCACGTAGTGACAAATGCGAGAAGCTCATGAACTGCTGGATTTTCTGGAAATTTTTCCGCATTTTATTTTTCCGGAAAATTAACAACCTAAATATTTCTAATTAATTTCTCAATTTTTTTTAATAAAAAAAAGTGGTTTTAACAATGGATTTTATTCGGTGGTTAAATCCGGATTAAACCAGGGTGGTTTTAGCCAGTCTGCTTGGCTCTGCCAACCCTGGTTTAAAGGCTAGCTGCGTTCCCCTCGTGTGTTTTGCTCCTAGCTTTCACAGACATAAGTTGTCAAGTCACGTATTTTGTCGACCTAATTTGGTAGTGCTATCAACGCATTCTCATAATCTCCATAACACTTCTGCTATGAGTTGCTTAATCTCTCTAATTGGGCTTTTCCCAAAATAGTTTTCTATAATCTGTAGCTTCCGTATAAATAAATCGTAGTAGTTTGAGATTTAGCCAACGCTAGTAAACCAATACTAGTACGTGTAGAGATGATTTAGCGACGTGTAGTGACTAACACAGCTCTTAAACATTCTAGACGTACGAGTACGCGTTTGCTAATCTTATCTAACAGCTGCAAAAAATGAAGGCTTCAAGTTCACGTTCAGCCACACGCCGCTTAACATCATCTAACAAGTAACTTTATTGTACTTCACGTAAATTCCAACAAGGGAAACCAGATGTCACGGACATTTCAGTACACACAATCCCCCCGATGAATTAAATATATTTTATATATTAAATTTAAATTTGAACCAATTTTCAATCATCTTGTACTTAATAAACCTAAGAGGAATTTTATCGAAATTGAATTTTTGGAGTTACCTGGTTTTGGAAATAGAGACTTGGCACTCCGTAGCTTAGACCATGGCCGCCATTGTGGTCATATTTTTCTATTGAAAAAAAAAACTGTGACGTAGCACTGCCAAGTCCCTATAAGCATAAGTTAATGATACTATAAGGTAGCGAAATGCGAACGCGTTATTTTCAATTATATTTTAGGAAAACCGAATTTTTCGAGTTACCGCTTGTTTTGGAATTAAGGTAGCCATGTTTTTTTGGAGTTAGATGGCACCTGTACGAAATTAAATTGCGTACGCGGGTTATGAGGTCCCGCCAATTGGCCAGAAATCTCATAATTAAACCAAAAACGTAATTCAGAAATGATCAGTACCAATTATGAATATAATTTTTTTTCTATTTTCTTAAATAGTTCCGATATTTCTTAAATATTTCCAAATATTTCCAGATTTCCAGAAATATCAAAAATATTTCCGTTTATTTCTCTAGATTTCCAATATTTCTTTGAATTTCTCGAGATTTCCAATATTTCTTTGAATTTCTGGAGATTTCTAATATATCTTTGGATTTCTCTAGATTTCTAATATATCTCCTGTATTTCTAGATTTCCAGAAATATCGAAAATATTTCTAATTTTTCTCCTGTATTCCTAGATTTCCGGAAATATAGTTATTTTGATTTCTCACTATTTGTACACCCGATTTCTTAAGTGACTACCCCCTAGTGGCAAAATGAATATTGGGCTATTGAAGATCTTATATTTTCTATCGATTGACATATCAATGACCCTTAACTAAACCTTATGGTTGAATTGTTATGTTAGATTTGGCGGCGGACAGCACGGTACGTGATTTTACAAAATTGTTAGTACACACTAATCCATTTGGATTGTGTGCAAAAACCGGTACATTAGTTTTTCCCTTAACCTCGGATGTCAACACTAATTAGTTCAATTAGCGAGAGTAGTGTTTGTACCGTTCTAATTAATACGTATACATACTAAACAGCAGATTTGTTTCGACTAACGAGAAGGAAACCGTGTGGGAGATGATTTTCTAGGACTACGACATTTAGAGGTAAGCAATATCTGAATTAAAATACTATGAATTTCACTAGAATCGTGGTTAGAAGTATAGGTTATACCTCTAATGATTTTGCAAAACAGTAAATTAATCCAAAAACTGCCAGCGTGTTGTATAACTAGGTTAAATGTTCACTGGTTTTACAACAAAATAGGGCCCGCGAAATTTTAGGAATCCTTATACTTAGAGTTTTTAATTTTCCGGAAAAATAAAATGTGGAAAATTTTCCGCAAATCGGAAAAATAAAAAATTGAAACATATTTCTAGAGTTGTTAATTTTCCGGAAAAATAAAATGCGGAAAAATTTCCGGAAAATGTTCGGAATTAAAATTAAAAAAATAAACATATACAGTATTACTTTTCAAGGGTTTTTATTCTAGACTAATCTAGACGTTTAGTTTTACTTTTGGATTCGACAAAATGAGGCGAAAATTCCGCGAAATTTAAATTGGCGAACAATATTAAGCTAATCATAGAACGAAAACCTTTTTTTCGGAAAAAAACAGCACAATTTCCCGGAAAAAAGCCTCGGTGATTTTCCGACCTACAACTCTACTTATACGAATTCAACGAAAATCACTCCAAAATTAACTATTTATTTTATTCTTTAAATTTTACAAATATGCACCGTGTAGTTTAGAACGAGTGGTTCAATGTGTGAAAGTTTATTAAATTTTTTATTTAATATCCTCGTGTTTAATTCGTAAACTAAAGCGAGCCTGTTTAACACAATGTTTCGATCGTGCACCTCTGACAAGGAGAGTACCCGAGGTGTTTATTGCCGATTTAGTTCAAAGTCGGCCGTAATGTAGACCTATATGAGATATGAAATTTCCCAAAAGGAGACGTTGCACTACCCATTCGATTTGCCATGGCAACCGAAAATGTTTTTGACCACTAACAACCAAAATAAGATTTTTTCCTTATTTTACCCAAAATTTGTTACAAATTTACCCTAAAAATGTTTCAATTTACCCAAACTTGGTGAAATTTACCTAAATGTGGTCCAAATTACACATTTCGTGATTTTCAAAATTTTTCAAAATTTTCGTAGGAAACCGAGAAAATCCCATGCTTTTTTAAATGGAGATTTTATCGTTTTAAGTGATCAAAAACATTTTCGGTTGCCATAGCAAATCGAATGGGTAGTGCAACGTCTCATTTTGGGAAATTTCATATTTCATATAGGTCTACATTACGCCCGACTTTGAATAAAATCGGCAATAAACACCCCGGGTACTCTCCTTGTGAGTGTAGGATTATGCACGGTCATTTTCGAATTTGGTAGAAAATCTTTTAAAATAGTAGTTATTAATAATAGTTTTTATTTTAATGCAGATTTCGGACAATTTTCCAAATTAAGTGTTAGTCATTATTTTCCGTTATTGGTACCTAGGAGCAACAAACACAACACCCCACACAAGGAGAACGCAACCCGTCAAAAGTCGTGCATTTTCTTGTGTACAGTTTTCATTGGCTAGACGCTTTAGCGCCCGCTGCCGTCGGAAGGGGAAAATTCGGAAATTGTCTTCCCCCCGCCCGTAAAACGTGCAGCGTAAAGGCTCGTCCAATGAAATTGGTTCACATCACGGCGTTAGCGTGCTTAAAGGCTAGCTGCGTTCTCCTTGTGTTTGCTGCTCCTAGTTGGTACTATGATTTGATTTTCAATGCTGGGCTGGCTCTTTCATCGAAATTTAATATTGTTGGTGAAGTTGGCAACTCCACCACTCTTAAATGAGTAGAAGTGTAAAGGTTAAAATTCGCGCACCAGAAAATTGGAGGAGTCGTATATGATTTTGAATCTCAAAGTGATTACCTAGGTAGGGAAAGTGTTACACGGGCTTTGCTAAAAATTATAGCACCGTTCTTTCAAAGTCTTACACCCCAACAAAGGTACCCATAGCTTTAAAATTTAATGGGTGTGTGTGGTTGTTGAATTGTCAAATTGAAAACAGCAATTGAATTTTATTTTCGTTAATGTTCCGTTCGAGTTTGTCAAAAGTGGGGCCACTTGGGTACTATGCCCACCTGAATTAAAAGTTGCCAGTCCGCTTCTGGAATGAGGACTATACAGGTTGTTTCAGAGAAGTCTGGCACAAGTTTGCAGGCGTGTTCTTTGGGTAACAAGGAGTGAAAAGGGTCCTAAGACACGTGTTACTAAATTGAACCGTATCCGAGTAATTAGCCGTCAAAAATCGGCCTCCAAAACGACGAAAAACGCGCAAATGTGCAGTTTCTATTATTCTTTGGACCCAATTGTTTCCTTTTACTAAGGCTACGTTCAATAGCTTGCAACAAATTAAACGTTGCAGTATTTCGGAACCGGTTTTCTACTGTACGCTTTTTTCATTTCCGGTGTGAAGTAGCGTTGCTGAACCGTTGCTGAAACATTTGAACCTGCTCTTCCAGCCGGTTTCTTCGTTGTTAAACGGAATCGTGACGTCACAGCACGCGGGAAGGCTAGCTGCGGACGACACAGCAGACGATATTTTATAAAAATTACAACAATCGTAAAAAAAGCGTTCAACAAGACAGGATAACAAGTCGGCCCAGGCCGTAATATTAGTTCCACATCAGTGTATTCGAATGGGCAAAGCCATACACCCTTAGTAGACACAGGTAGGCAAACTAATACAAAGCTTTTGAGGCTTTGTGATTTCTTATCGTTGGATATATAAATTGCCACCCTAAGTGAAAGGGTGGATGCCGCCCACCATCAGGATACCCGGGTGGGCAAACTAATATAAAAACTGTTGAGCCCATGTGATTTCCTATAGTTAGATATACTATTTACCATCCTATGTTAAAGAGAGGCCACCGCCCACCCTCAGGATACATGGGTGGGCAAACCAATTCATAAGCTGTTGAGGTCATTTATTGACTTAACTTGCAAGGTAATTTGACAAAAAGCTATATTTTAAATTTCGATCTATTTGTGGTAGAGCTATAAACGGGTAGTCTTTACGTGAACTTGTAAGTTAATATACCTAAGTTTTGCGAATGGTATACGGCAAAGATTATCGTAATAAAAATTTACCTTCATAGATATAAAACTACATATGCCCGAATGCCCCTAGTTTTTGGATGAGTATGGGAGTACAATAATTAATAATGGCGGTACGTAAGTGTGTGAAGGGAAATAGAGTCTTCAATGCTTTAACTTTTTAAGCGTACGCGTGTTCTTAATAATATAATACCTTCTCCCGATAGTGACTTCAATTTATAATTGTTTCTCTATGGTTCTATTGCTTTTATTACCCAAAAGGAAGTTCGTCAGTGTGGATTGAACTCGTAGTTTGTCTTGAACCTTTTGTTTGGTGTAACGAGTGATGAAGTTTTTTAATGTCTCTTGTTGATTTATTTAAATAAGAAAATAAGTATCTCATTGTGGGGCTTTTAGAGCATTTATAAGTACATATGGGGAAGAGGGCATTAAAAATTTCGAGCTCGTTTATTCGAGTTCTCACTTTCGAGCGAGGCATCTTAAGCGAGTATGCCCACCTACCACTGCTCACCACCCGAACATTTAAAATTTTCGAGCTCGTTTATTCGAGTACTCACTTTCGAGCGAGGCATCTTAAGCGAGTGTGCCCACCTACCACTGCTCACCACCCGAACATTTAAAATTTTCGAGCTCGTTTATTCGAGTACTCACTTTCGAGCGAGGCATCTTAAGCGAGTGTGCCCACCTACCACAGCTCGCCACCCGAGCATTTAAAATTTTCGAGCTCGTTTATTCGAGTACTCACTTTCGAGCGAGGCATCTTAAGCGAGTGTGCCCACCACCCACCACCCACAACCCGACGCGAAGTTTGAGGTTCACTTGACCTTAAATTCCGAAAATATACGTAAAATAAGGCGCAAAAACGGACGAGAATTTCGACAACTTAACTAGCCAACTCCCCCCGCGCCGCTAAAACTGACGAGAATACAGTAGAAGTTCCGAACAAATTTTGGAAAGCTTCCAGTGGCCGAGAGCGTAAAGGCGTCATTAGTCGGAGTTTTTGACTGTGAGTTCGAATCCCGGTTTCGCCAAAACTGCAAATTATTTTCGCCGCGCCATCTGCCGTGTCGTTGCTTTCCACACCAAACAAACAAACAAACAAACAAACAAACACACACACAACACTTAACGACAACAACGGAATCAACGCAAACGTAAAACGGTATAAAGACCGTTAAGCTTCACTGAACGTAGCCTAAGCATTTGGTTTCTTATCTTTTTCGATAAAAACAAAACTAGTATCAAAAGTGCGTTATTGATAAGAAAGAAGTAAGCTACGTGTTGAAATACGTTTTAACAATAAGGTGTTTCTAAGTGACTACGCCTATATAAAAAAATTGAATTATTGAATTTCGTTTTTACATTCTTCTAATCCCATAAGTAAGTACAAATTTAACACCTGTTGAGGCGTTTCCGCGTTTTGGAACCTATATGGGGTGCCAACCGGAAAAAACTAAATAACATTTCTAGAAATATTTTGAAGTTTCCAGAAATACTATAAAATTTCCTAGTTATTTTACGGACATTGCATATTTTTCAGCAAAACGAGAGAGAGGGAGAAAGCAGCGCTTGTAGTTTCCAATTGAACGCGTCGTAGAGTTGAGTGAGAACACTGTAATGGCGAAATCTGATGGCACTTGTACCGTTGATATGATAGTGCCACCATCAACGGTACATTCAAATATGACACTTAAAATTAAAAATTCTGAATGCAACCGAAATCATAGTTCAGAAATGATCAGTACCAACCCAAAATATAATATTCAAACAATTCACTCATAATTTTAAAAAAGTACGTACATTTTATGACGAAAATATCCAAAAATCACTTAAATGGGCAAATACCCCACTTCCGGGGCCCCGATCCCAAAAATTATTAAAATCCCGTCGAGGCTATAATAGTACCTACCGATTGAGATATCAATCGCCTTTGTACCACCAACGTACCGCGAGCAATCGTGTGTACGGCGGCGGCGGCGGCTACACAGTAGGTGATGGTAATAAAAACGAAATTCAATAAACTTAACTTTCTTTCAATTGACGTGGTCACTATGATCTATGAAACACCTTGTTCTTGCTAATTTCTACACGTAAAATACTCCTTTCAATTAATAACGAACTTTTGATACTAGTGATCGTTTTCTGATCTTTTTCGATAAAAAACCAAATGCTTAGTAAAAGGAAACAATTGGGGCCAAGGAATGTAGAAATTGCACATTTGCGCGTTTTTCGACGTTTTGGAGGCCGATTTTCGACGACCAATTACTCGGATACACAGGCCCGTAGCCAGCGAGGGGGCCTGAGGGGGCCTGGCCCCCTCAAAAATAATTTGTGCGCCCTCAAAAAATATCTGTGAGTGCCCCATCGTGCCTCCTCAAAATGTTTCTGTGCCCCCTTACAATATCGTTGTGCCCCGATTAATATCGGAAAAGATTAGGAGAAGCCGATGTAAATGCTTCTAAATCCACTAAATTTATCATGTTTAAATCATTTCTATTTCAATATAATTAAAGTGTCACGGTGCCTAGTGAATATTTGTTCCTAATTTACTTTAGTTATGACATATATTAGGGCGATATATACACATTTTGAACCGGACGCCACAAACTCTCTGTAAGGCACTGATCATGCCCCCTTAGGAATTTTCTGGGCCCCCTCAATTGAAAAATCCTGGCTACGGGCCTGCGGATACAGTTCAATTTAGAAAATCGTTTCCTAGGACCTTTTTCACTTCTTGTTACCCAAAGAACACGCTTGTAAACTTGTACCAGACTTCTCTGAAACACCCTGTATAAAACGCGAAGAAAACGATTTTTGACGAAACGTAATACAAAAATTAAGCGGTACTTTGGTCGACAGGCCGACAACAGAGGGGGAAGCCGGTACTAATGAGCGGGGCCCGTGCGGCCTTGGGCCCGGGTTTGAACAAATGAGTTATACTCTCTGGTCTCTACCCTAAAAACTATAGCTATTTCCGATAGTCGATGGGAATATTTTATCGGGGCCCGCGCCTGCTCTCCGCGGCCCTGTTGGTTGATATGGCTCTTCCAGGGGGGAAATACAAGTGGTATAAGTAATTCTAGCACCGTATGACAGCCAACCTATACGCGTCATCGAATACCAAATTGACAATGCTCTACGCTACTGCAATATACTAGAGACCGAGATTCATCAAGTCAAATGAACTGTAGAGCCTAGCGCCGCAAATCCAACGCCGCCGCCACCGATATTTTCTCTGGTGCCGAGCAGCCGCCGCCGCCGATAAATTTTGATCCCGCCGCCGAATTGTTTTTAAGATTTTCTATGTAACTTTATTTTTTTCTTCCTTCAAAAACGTTTTGTATTTTGTTTTCCAAATTTTCAAAAGAGGGGATACATTTTTGCCCTTCGCGCCGCCACCGAAAAAATTTAATTCCGCCGATGATTTTTTTCGGCCTAGAAACTACAAGAGGAATTTTTTTTTTTTTGAGATACACAAACATCGGTGTCGACCCGAGGCCTTAGACACCAGCACACACACAATAACTGATTAATCAGGGTGAGATATGTGTAACGGCCACGCCAACGGGGGGATACGTGGGGACAGGGGTGGGGACAGGGGTGGGGACACCCGTGGCGGCAGTATCCCGACCACCCATTGGGGGATTGGTAGTCGTCCTCACACGGCCTGCCACAAACTCTGCCTCCCGGACGCCTGGGATTACAGGAGTGAGCCACTACTCCCGGCTACTACAAGAGGAATAGATAGAGTCAATGAAAAGTGTTACGGGCTCGGTACGGGCAAAAGGTTCTCCGTTCATTTCCAAAGCTTTTTTTTGATTGGACCATAGATAACCGGAAATGAAGGGAGAACTTTTGCCCGTACCGAGCCCGTAACACTTTATCTTAGTAAAGCACGTACAAAGGCAGGGCCTTCTATTCCTGTGGTAGTTTCTATGCTTTAGCGAAACGCCGCCGCCGACCCAAATCAAATCAGCGCAATGCTCTAGATACAGGTATACGTGAAAAAATCCCGACGATAAAAACCAAAGGAGCAAAATAAAACCTCCGTCACTGAACGCATTATTTGCAAAGCTCCATTTACAAATATTATTATTATATTAAAATCATATAAAATGGCTCTTCAGTAAAATACCGATCGAAGAGGCGACCGATTACCATTATAATCGTTTTATTTAGGTTCAGATAAAGATGGGGTAGGATTGATAAAATGTCGTGGCAAAGTGCGTAGATTCTGATAATATCACAAGGTGTATTGGACGCAGATAACGTCAAAGGGTGTCATCAGTGTTCGGAGAAAGATATAGTTCGATTTTCTCACGAAGCAGTCAGCACTTCTCAAGTTCTCAACGTCGTCGGAACGAAGGCTTAGCAACTCTCTAAGGTGGTAAATCTTCTCAAGGATTAAGACGATAAAAAAGTAAGATTATCTCTACTCTATAGAAACTCTTCATTTTTCTCTTATGTGTAAATTTTGGTTATTTGTCGAAACAATTCTATGAAAGCTTTAGAGATAAATGGAATTTAAAAATTTAATTTAGTTATTTAAATTTCAAAATGAAATAAAACGATAAAGAATTGTCGATATTGCATAGTTTACCAGGCTGAGTTTTCAAAGACGTTGTACTCAAAATGCGTAAAATACCAACCGTATTTTACGATGATTTAAAGCCTTTTTTATGCCAAAATCGGGAAGCCCCTAGTTTGAATATTTTTGACTAAATAAATATTGAAACTACTGGTTAACAGGTTTTTGCATAAAAAGAACATAAAATTATCGATATTTTCTGTATATCAAAACATTGAAACTCCAATTTACTATATTTTATTTGCATGAAAGTTGAGTTAACAAATTTTTAAAAAATAGTAATTATCACAAAATTCCAGACTACAACCTCGCTCTTCGATTTCCCAAAGCGATAAAAACCTTTTACTTTTGAGATAGCAAATAGTTGCGTTCAAGGCAATGCACTACTTAGAAATGCTAAGTTTTTGGATTTAAATCATTTTTTAAGTTCCTATACACGAGATCAGAAATTCCTAAATGAACGATCTTTAGTAAATGGCCATCTCGATCTCCAAAAACTTTATCTCGAAAATATACTGAAATCTTTATTAAAAAAATTAATAAGACCTTGAATTTCTTGAAATTGACCATTCTATAAAATACTACTTACGTGGTTATTTACTTTTGTGTATAGAGAGAGAGAAGGTTTGGCCCGATATTTCATGAACAGGGAGGCTCAAAAAGGATTATCTGGCAAACCTGCCAACACTTGTTAGTTGTCTGGATAAATAGTGGATTTTTGATCAAACGCCTACTCATTTAACGATTATAGTTTTATACAAACCATTATAAATAGTTAGTTAACTATATCTAATTGATTTTGTAAATAGTTCAGTTATGGACTTAATATATTTCGAAATATACTATATTCACGTAGGCTACCTTAGCTATACTTTGAAAATCACATTTATGGGTGACGCTTCAAAATATACCAATCGAATAGGAATGAACATAAGCCGAATTGTTAAAACCAAAGAATAGATAAAGTTGTAAGTCCTACTTAAGTAGCGCTATGTTGTTTATGTGAAAGTGTTTGAGCTGTTAAGCTGGTTTCACACTCGACGGAAAATATCCCGGAAAGACGATAATAAACGCCTAGCTGAAAATTGATTCCCATTCGATATACCGCTAACGTTCAACTTTACGCTGCTAATTTTCCGTCGAGTGTGAAACCAGCTTAAATCTAAGAATTTATAGAAATGTCGAACTTCAAAATGACGTTTTTAAAACTGGTAAACTTTGGCACCCTTGCCTTGTACCAGTCGCATTGCATTCTTTGTATCAAGTAAAACCATAAGACTATCAACGGCCCCCTGAGTTTTAATTAGGAAAAATAATAGAATCTACGCTACCTGGCGGAGATAAAAAGAGCAAATCCTGCCACCCCCCTCAGTTTTTCGCCACCAGATGGATTCATGTAGCTAGTTTGGCCAGTCATTAGCCTAACGTTAAAATCCCATTCGTTTCAAACGAAGGGGGGCCTTGATAGTCTTATGGTAAAATTTGCGATTTAATGATAAGGCACCTTTACTAATCTACAAACTTTACTACCCTTATCCCCTTCCCCTCATTACGCCCTGCCTTCGAGGTATGACCGCCATCATAAACAAATTTCTCACGAAGTAGTCAAAGTTAAACTGTAGATGTAGACCTTTTGAATCGAGAAATGGAAACATCTGTCTGCTAAGACGGGCTACGATCGGTTTTTAGCGTAGCTATAGCCAGTCTTGGAAATAAGGCATTTTTTAAAACTAGTCCTTAGGATTAGTGACCCCTATTGTCTTCAAAAATAAACAGGTCCTTAGGACCAGTGACCCTTACCATGATTTTTTTTCTATTGGTCCCATTGTAAATTATTTTTTATGGAATGTGAAATGTGGATAGGTCTAGACTCTAGAAATGTTTATAATAGACGGTAAAATAAATGGGGGTGGAATTTTAAACCGTCATTGCCACTTAAAAACTGGACACTAGCCAGGGAGGGAACACCGGATTGGTTGGTATTGAAGCATGCGCAGAGGCCAATTTTTTACTTTCGCCGAGTAACAAATATCTAAATCGTGATTCTTCGTAGAGCACGTAGCGCCATCTAAGTAAACTGACCGTTATATTTCGGGAATAAAAGCTAGACAAAATGGTTGTTTAACTGTAAATTTACCTATAACTTGAATTCTTTAAATTAAAATTCAAATTATTAACTGAGATCAATCGTAATGACGTGAAAAACGGTTGAAATGATTTCAGTGACAATTAAAGTCGCGAAGCGGAGAGGCTGGCAGCCATGCTGTCACGAAACGTTTCCCCTTTTTTCGTACCCCCAAATTCAAAAACCCTTCAGAGGCTGGGAAGCCGTTGCAATTTATTTTACCGTCTATTCAAGAAGGCTCGAATCGTGAATCGCGCCGCGTGGTGTTTTACTTCATTATTCATTGTAACTTAATACCACTACTAAAGGTTGCTGGTAACTTCGTAAGCCCTTCATCTCTAGTGTGACGTTTATTGTGTTAGAAAGAAAAAAATCGGAGTAGAAATTGGAAGAAAGCTTGAATTTTTAAACTGGTCCCGCCTCAATGCCCATAAAAAAGTGAATTATTAAACTGGTCCTACGGATCAGTGACCCCCAGTATTTTAATTAAAAAACTGGTCCAAGCAATTAATAAACTGGTTTTGGACCAGTGGACGTGTGTTATTTCCGTTTATTCCCATTCGACCGAAATCCCATTCGACCGAAATAATTTTAAAATGTAGCCCAATTGGCGGGGTGATTTGGTATTTTATTTATAAGGTATGTACTATCGAAGATCCATGTTTAGGTTAGGTTAGGTTAGGTTAGAGTTGGTTAAGTTTACTATTTCAGTTTTGGTTCAGTTACTTTTCTTGACTAGGTGTATCTTTCTTTTTATTAAGACGGAATAAATAATTATTGTTGATGTATAAATACCCTCCTTTATTAGCTATCCGCTCCATTGCAAACGACTTCAGTAACTAAATTGAAAACATAGCAAAAGCCAATTTATATAGCAGCGTTCGGTCGAATGGGACACATAAAAGCGTTCGGTCGAATGGGACACATAAAAACCGCACGTTTCGGCGGAATTCGGTCGAATGGGATACCTCAAAAACCGACTTCGGTCGAATGGGATTTCGGTCGAATGGGACTAAAGCGTTATTTCCAAGACTGGCTGTAGCGCCAATCAATATTAGCTTCTGTTAAAGCTGCTGTCAGAACTTTGAAATTCCCAATAACAACAATAAAGGCCAACTACAATGTCATCAAGGACAATGTTGTAGGAACAAGGGGTGACGTGGTGCAATCGTTTTTTTTTAAATGTTCGACATTATTTACGAAATCCATAATAATTAATTTATTATAAGTTGTTAAACAACAACAAAAAATGCTAATTACGTCACTTTTGCCAAACATTTGCAGTCCATACCAATATTACCACAAGCCAATTTTTTTTTCAGTAATACCAACTTTTAGGACTATCCAAATACGCTAGCGCTACCCACTAAAATAGGCGGTGATCCTTAGCACAGTGGTAAGTGGTGGTACACCAGTAAAAATTCAAATTTGTAATTTCTTTAAAGAATTTAGTTTGAAAAGCGTCAATTTGGCAAGTCGGACTTGAGGTGTTAAAGCTATCAGAGAAAATGTTTGACCTCCCTTTCGCCATTTACTGAACAATAAGTACTTATTGAAGTTTCAAATGAAAAGATTTCGTTCCAGTGCCGCAATTACTGAAGGTGGGGCCCTAGGCACTAAGTTGGTGGATGCCTATGTAAGGAAAGCGTAAAAACGCCAAACTCGCGTGTCCCGAAGCTGAGCTGATGTCACGATAATAATGAATTTTCAAATAATAAAGCAACAAGCCTGATATGTTTTTCTCTGAAACCGAATCGGTGAAAAATCCATTGATTTCATCAGTGAGTGAAATTTTCACTGCAAAACCAGTGAAACAGTAAAAGTCCACTGATTTTTCAGTACACAAATTTATTTTTGCCGTTGATGGGGGCCCATAGGCCTGTGTCTAGTAGGCCTAGTCCTTAATCCGGCACTACGTTTCGAACTTGATTAGCTATTTACGTTATCAGACAGATCTTCAATACCCTTTCAATAAAAACTTATAGAGGTTAACGGTAATAGTGAGTGTAGGGAGCTGTTGGCTCTCGTGGCATGAAGGGCTTTCCACCACCCTCCTACGCATTGTAATCTGGCCATCTGATTTTAAAAGGCATTAAAAGTCGCTAGATGACTTGTGCCTAAGTTGCAGCAAGCGGGCATTGCCCCCTTGAATTTTTATGTGCTAAAAAAGTTCACAAATAGATAGAAAATAACCCTTTCCTAAGGTATAATATCTTGGGAAAGTCTTTAGTACTGTATATTATCCTGAATTATGCAATAGCAATTTTAATTTAAAATCCATAAAATATAAAATTTTACGTGTTTTTGCCTTTTAAAAAAATCTGCTTTCCTACACCCCCGGGACATTCGATTTGGGTACATTTGTTCGAATTTAATTCGTCCGAACGGTGGTACAAATGTTCGAATGCCGGAAAACAGGATCGTATGTCCGAAAACGTATTTCATTTGCCAGAAATATTTATCACTTGTAACTTTGGTTGGTGATTTAGTCGTTCAATTTATGTTAACTTTACTAGCGAATTTCATTTGTTCGAATAATCGTTTGTCCGTTTTTTCGAACATTAGGAATTTGTTGTTTTTTTTTTAAATATTGTTAATATAAGAAAATAGTAACATTAACGTGAACCTAACCTAACCTAACCTAAAACGGCAATAAGAAATACTAATTTAGTGACAGAATTCGGACAAGTGATGCTACCGATTCGGACGAATGAAACAAACAAGTTGTTTGAAACATTTGTTATTTCGGCGGTTCGGACGAATGAAATTGGAACATTTGTTCCACCGTTCGGACGATTGAAATTCGAACAAATGTACCTACCCCGGACATTCAAGTTTTGTCCCCTACTGAAAAATCCTGAAATGGCGTTCCTTCTAGGATGGTGCCTTGGCCCCTTGGGTATTAGCTCATTATCATTATTATCCTTAATTCTCTTCCGAAGTTACATTTATAAACTGGTGGCATTAGTACCGTAGCTAGAAATTCGGCGAAGGAGGGTGATCATACTACGTAATTAGGATCTATTCATACGCAAGAAGACCAAACCCACTTATCACAAATGCCACAGCGAATCAGATTATCCAAATGGCAATCTTAATCCATGAGCACAACGGTCAGATTGGTATCTTTTGATAGTCCTCAGCTCATAAATATGACGTTACTCGGCTAGACAATTTATTATTTATAATTTACTTATCGTAACGTTGGTTATATAATTCGAAATACAAGTGTTCGTTATCACCAAGAGTGTAATTATTCTTTGATAGAATGACTGTTGAGTCGATAAAGGCCAGGTTTGCGTGAAAATTCTAAGAATTCTTCCTTTGATTGTGTGAATTTTCACTTCTCATATTTTTGACGGTCCTTCTCGCAGGAGGTGACGTCATCTCTTCTCACGAGTTTTCTCGAGAAGAGTGAGAATTCCTCCGGGCATTCTCACTTGGCCAAAAAGGGGGATATTATAAATACAAATGGCAGCTAATATTCTAATCAGTTTACTTGATGCTGAAGAAAATAAACAAAATGATATTTTTGTAGACGAAAACGAATTTCATAGAAAACCGAATGTTAAGTTAATTTCCGATTAAATATTTCCTTTTAAATTATAAAATAAATGTTTTCTTCCTTCATAAATTGTCGTTAAATCTGGTAAAAATAATATTTAATGTCAAAGGCTTAGTTAACAACGTTCGTTAAATTATCGTAAACCGCCATCTTTAGAAGAATCTTTTTACATTTGACGCTTTTTAGCGAGTTCACACGAGGAGAAAAATTATCTCGAAGAACTCTTCTCAAGAATTCCTTCTTAGAATTTGGACGAGCCTCGGGGTAGAATTTTCCCCTGGCAACTAGGAGCAACAAACACAGCAGCCCACGGGCCCACATAAGGAGAACGCAACCCGTCAAAAGTAGTGCATTTTCTTGGGTACAATTTTCATTGGTTATAGACGCTTTAGCGCCTGCTGCCGTCGGAAGGGGAAAATTCGGAAATTGTTTTCCCCCTGCCCGTAAAACGTTCAGCGTAAAGGTTCATCCAATTAAATTCGTCCACAACACTGCCTTAGCGTGTTTAAAGGCTAGCTGCGTTCTCCTTGTGTTTGTTACTCCTAGGTGTCAGCTAGGAGCAACAAACACAGCACCCCACACAAGGAGAAAGCAACCCGTCGAAAGTCGTGCATTTTCTTGAGTACAATTTTCATTGGTTATAGACGCTTTAGCGCCTGCTGCCGTCGGAAGGGGAAAATTCGGAAATTGTCTTCCCCCCTGCCCGTAAAACGTTCAGCGTAAAGGTTCATCCAATGAAATTTGTACACAACACTGCCTTAGCGTGTTTAAAGGCTAGCTGCGTTCTCCTTGTGTTTGTTGCTCCTAGCTCTCACTATGCATTCGTGATCGAAAACTATAGCTACGCCCTCTTTCAGTTGGCTTATTATAAATTACGCGTATTACAGGGTTTCGGATGAAATATAAGCTGACATAGCTGCCAAAGGTTAAATTACGCGAAAAGGTAGAAAAGTCCATAATAACTAATTCCCAATCGAGCGAGGTAAGGTAAATTGAGGTAAGTTCAAATATTTGTGAATAATTGCTAATAAAACTAACAAAATAGAAAATTATTTGGATAAATTCGACTAAATTGGACCAATTTAAAAAAATTGGGTGAACCCGAAAAACACAATAAATTTTGGTATATTTATGTTAAATACGATAAATATTCGGCAATATAAGTAATAACGTGTAAATTTTAATTAATTTGAGTTAATTCGTCTGTATTGGACAAAGTTGATTAAATTGGGTAAATACTGATAATTTAAGGTAATGTATATATTACGGAAAATTCGAGTTTAATTCGGTAAGATATAGTAACGTTCGGTAAGTTACGACTAATTTAAGTAAATTCGTCTAAATTATACAAAAAGGATTAAATTGGGTAAATACTATTAAATTGAAAAATATTACTTTAGATAAATGCGAGTTAAAGATGAATAACTAAAAATATATAATATGGGAACATTTTAGTATTTTTGGGTGAATTATTCTGTCGTTGGGTAAATGCTCATAAATTGAGGTAAGTTGAAGTATTTGTGAATATATGAACAAAATATAAGTTAATTCCGATATATTTGACTAAATTGGATCAATTTCAATAAATTGGGTAAAACCGAAAAATTCAGTAAAATTTGGTAAATTTGAGTGAAATACGAGAAATATTCGACAATATAAGTAATAAAGGGTAAATTTTAATTAATTTGGTTTAAATCGTCTAAATTGGACAAAGTCGATTAATTTGGGTCCAATTTAGTCGAATTAATCTAAATAATTTTCTATTTCGTTAGTTTAATTGGCAACTATTCACAAATATTTGAACTAACCTCAATTTACCTTACCTCGCTCGCTTTTACACAACGACGTACCAATTAACCGAAAAATAGTCTCTCTTACCCAAAAATACAAAAGATTTCTCAATTTACATATTTTTTTTAATCTTAATTTTTTGAAATATGTGATTTTCCCATATAGAGAATTTTGGATTTGGTGTTGTCAAAAACCTTTTCGTCGGCCATGGCAAAACGAAAGCCCATCGTTACATTTCCCTTTGGGAATTTTAAACTTACGTTAAGGTCTACTAATTCACCGAGTTTAAGCAAAGTCGGTGGGTTACCCTTCGGGTCGCCTCCTTGTAAGTAAAAATATAATATTCAAACCAGTCGGCCTTAATTTAAAAAACATATGTAACTTTTAATGCAAAAATCACCCAAAAATAACTAAAATAGGAAAATGATTAACTTCTTGTTCTCCAATTCCAAAACTTTATAACGTGCTACCCAGGGCATGCCAGATGCTTTCGATTGACATATCAGCGACCCTTCTAAACCTAATAGGCGAAACTATAAAGTCCAGGGGGCTGAAAAGATGGTAGTCACGTGACTTTGTAGAGAACTGCAGCGCCATCTATCCGAAGGAATACGAATTATTATTCATTTTCTTTTGCTAATGTCGGTTTAAATTTTGATCGATTCATCTAAATAATCTAATTATTATTATTATTATTATTATTATTATTATTATTATTATTATTATTATTATTATTATTTAAAACATCTTGTGGAAGTTAATTAGCTGCCTGCAGTATCTGGAAGGAATATTTTTTTCTTTACCGTCGCACGGCCAACTATGAACACGAGTTACCGAATCGAAGTTGGCTGCGAGATGGTAGTCACGTGATTTTGTTTTCCCATTTTAACAAGTTGGTTAAGACCAAATTTACTTTATAGTTTCGCCTATTGTTGAAGAGTTATGTGGAATAGGACAGCATCGGAATCGGGTACACTGAACGCCCAGTAAACACAAATCTCTGACGGATTGTGTTTACGGGGGCAAAAAAAGCTAAACCCTAACAAATTAAAGTAGTGATAAAACTTACGAATACTGGAACCAATAGGTCTTCGAGGATAAAATTGAAATGCGAAACTCGAACTAAAAAACCAATGAAAATGGAATTAGAATAGCCAGAATTTAGACCGGTTTCGCCCTATTTCGAGCTCGTTTGTACCACGCAGGGAATCTGGCTTGCGACTATCCATGGATAATCCATGGACTAATTAATTAGTCCGTGGATAATCAATACCACGGCCAACTTTGATCTCTCGCGCTACAGCGGTCATATCATTCGTTGACGTTTCTGTGTTAACCT
Organism: Leiobunum rupestre; assembly: GCF_980474605.1. Lineage (NCBI taxonomy): Eukaryota > Metazoa > Arthropoda > Arachnida > Opiliones > Sclerosomatidae > Leiobunum > Leiobunum rupestre. The sequence goes on along the minus strand of NC_143384.1, from coordinate 73,397,602 downwards.
ATGAGCAAAAGATGTGTATGACGTGAGCGCCCCTAGCGGATTATTATTTTTAGAATAGCTTTTACATTGAAGCCAATATAAAAACCGAACGTGGCGCTGAACTCCTACACGTTATAGTACAGTTTATAGGGGGAAAATCCTTGCTCGCGGAATTTCGACGAATGTGTTGGCCGCTGTAGCGCGAACAGCGCGTAATCAAAGTTGGCCGTGTCTATACCTACGTACCCAAATATATCTAAATTGAAAAGAAAAGCTAAGCCTAAACATGAAAAATATCAAAACGCGTTGCGTAGCAACGGAAAGCCAAATAGTGGGATATTGGTGGAGAACGAAATTTGATTAGCTTCAAATATGGAAATTTTGGTTATTTATAATAATAATAATAATTTGTTTAATTCAGGATAAAAAAGCTGTACACTTATTGGGCCCTGATTCGCGATACAAAAGATACTATAATGCTCGAAACAAAAGAAATTATTTATATTAAAATTGATGATAGTGCCCGAAAATCGAAAATAAAAAAACAGAATTACAAAAATAAAAGATGTGACAGTAATAAAATTATAAAAAAAGGCTAATAGTAAGTATTGCTAAATTGAAAAACAGGTCAGCTCCAGTTTTGATATGTATCTAATCGACACTTGAATGCTGAAGCGGAGGATTTGGTCTTAACTGCAGCCGGGAGAACATTCCTAAATTTCACAACCCGTGGTTGCACCATTTTCATTTGTTTTTTAGTCAAAGATCTATTTGGTCCGAGTTTCACGTTTTAATTTTAGTCTCGGAGACCTATTGGTCCCAGTATTTCGTAAGTTTTATCATTACTTTAAATATGTTAGCGTAATTTAACAGTTAATAAAAAACCCCTATGGACTATAGCCCATAGGGGTTTTTTATTAACTGTAATTTGCATGTTATAACGGTCGGCCCAGATATTTCTCAGTGAAGTTTAGCTATAAGCTATATAACTAGTTTAAGGTTAGTCACACAACATACAAATAAACTCAAAGGCCTCTACTGGACGAAAAATTGATAAATTGAGGTTGAACATTTCCCGCCATATTCCCAACGCACACAAGCTGTATTTTGGAGAAAAAAAATCATGCTCGGTTATTGGTGTTTGTAGTTTATGTGATATGATATGGGATACGGGCCAAATTATTATTCAACGTAAGGAATTCGATAATTCCAATTAGTTACTAAAATTAGTACAAGTGTGGTTGGTTGACATTTCCAAGTAATACTGGTAGTAATATAAGTAGTAGTAGTAATAGTAGTAGCAGTTGTCGTTGTAGCAGTAGTTATAGAAGTAATGGTAGTAATATAAGCAGTAGTAGTAGTAGTAGTAGTAGTAGTAGTAGTAGTAGTAGCAGTGGTTGTTGTAGCAGTAGTTATAGCAGTAATGATAGTAGTATAGCCAGGGCCATGCAGAGACATTTCGGGCCCCGGGGTAAATGACGTCATCGCGGGCCCTTGAAACTGGAATTTTCAAAGGGGGTGCTGGTACAGAGCAAGATGATGGGCCCGTAACATAACGGGCCCTTAAAAATCACGTTTCTGGGCCCTTTTTCTCTGGACCCTGGGAATTTTGTCCCTCTGCACCCATCTCTACACGGCCCTGGTAGCAGCAGTAATGGTAGTATTAGTTTCAGCAGTAGTGCTAGTATTAGAACTACAGTATACATTTCTTAGCGTCATCCGTACTTATACTCGATTAAATTTAATTTTTCCTATTATGATCGAGGGGGGAATTGAATCTGCATCACCCTCGATCCAAATCGTTCCTATGCGAACACACGAACTCAACATTTCATATCCTCTACGACGGGCTGAAATAATGACGAAATGAGAGCCAAAGGGAACCTCGACTAGGGTCAGTCCCCCTATTATCGGATAGAATTCTGTTTAATATTATGCAAAAAAATTGACGCGAAAGAAAAACCAAACAAAATACATTTTTCAATAGGTGGTATCTCCATTTATATTTCAGAATAGTTAACAGGGGTGCGGGCATTGAATTGGGAATAATACTGCTAGAATTACAATTACGATTTCGGTTGTCATGGTTACGCGGGATCTGTTCTGAGAAGACTGTACGAAATTCATCTTTATAATTAGGTGGTAGCGCCATCTATATTTTGTAAAGTTATATGGCTAAAAATAAATAATTATTAGCTAACTCACCGTAACTTGAGTTAAAAAGGATCGTGTTGACAGAATAAAATTATTTTTAAACAACTTCAAAGGTTTGTTTGTTACGAGTAATCATACATTTCAATTTCGCATCAGATTCTCTAAAAAATTCAATTGCAATATAGTTGCCACCACTAGAGACAGATGCCGCCACGGTAGAACGATAAAGTTGATAAAGTCTCCTTATTGAACGAAATTGGTCCCGCGCCAGTCAGATTTAGTGGTACCTCTATTTATTCCCAACTCAATGGGTGCGGGCCTCTGTGGCAAGAAGAAAGCAGCATCGAACCAGGGTCACTAAGTTTTCTTTGTTTTAAATTAAGAAGGGGGAGAGGAAATTAATTTCCCTCCGGTTTTTGGATATTATTTTCAAGTACTTTAGTAGTTGCCAATTATACATTCTGGGTATCAATGAAAAGACTGAATATTTCACTATAAATTTTTAAAGTAAAAAAGGCTTTGCGTTTTCTTATTGCAATGAAACAATTCGATTACGTATTGTAATTAAAACCCTATTATCGGACACGTCTTATACTAATTTTCGGATTGTCTGTCAGACATCATTCTATCATGCCTATTAGTTCAGGGAAATAAGGATTTAACATAAAAAAAATTATAAACAAGGGAAAATAAACGGGAATCGATTCATTAAATAAAGTTAATTTAGGGGGGAGGACATATTCCGGCGTCAGAGGGGTGATTATTTGGTCTTTGTTTAACTTTAGGACACTACCACGAGAGATATTGAAATTCACGTAAAACCTAAACTATTCATGTGGCATAGCTCGCTTAGGGGGTCACTGAATAACGAAAATACAATGACCTTGAACCAAGTTGTCAAGGTCATTAAAAATTATTACTAGAACGATTATATTAGTTACAATTAGAGAAGTGTGAACCAGATCATTTTACATCGAAATACCTGTAATCCGAGGTGAATTATCGAGGCTCGATGATGTCTAGGGTCCAAAATATAGGACCAATGCTTTCTAGAGCCCGTACTGAGGTTTGATGCTACCTGGGGCCCGTAACGAGGTTTATTGATATCTGGGGCCCGTAATGAGGTTTAATGCTATCTGGGGCCCGTAATGAGGTTTAATGCTATCTGGGGCCCGTAATAAGGTTTGATGCTATCTGGGGCCCATAATGAGGTTTAATGCTATCTGGGGCCCGTAACGAGTTTAATTGATATATGGGGCCCGTAACGAGGTTTGATGAAATCTGGGGCCCGATAACAAGGTTTGATGAAATCTGGGGCCCGATAACAAGGTTCGATGAAATCTGGGGCCTGCAACGATGCTCAAAGCTTTCTGGGGCCCGTAGCGAGGTTTGATGATATCAGGGGCCCATAAAAAGTTATGATGATACCGGGGCTCAAACGAGTTCCCATGATATCGGTATGAAGAGCTATTATTAATAGGGCCCGCAACGAAGCCCGATGATGTACAGGGCCTTACAGAAGCTCAATTATTAATAGGCCCGCAATGAAACCCGGTGATGTCTAGGACCAGTATCGCAGCTCTATTATTAACAGGGCCCGCAACACGCTCGATGAAGTCAGAACCAGTGGAAATGTAGAAAATGTCCGGTTTTAAGGGCCCTTTGTCCGGTTGAAAGGCACCGGTGTCCGAAACTTAAGTTCGTGTGTCCGGTTCTTATCTCCTATTGTCCGAACCAAAGGTACATCGCCCGATAAAAGGACCAGTGGTGTCCGATTCATTATCCAAATGTCCGATAATAGGCACTCGTACTAGCCAATTAATTATTCAATTTAGCACTAATTTACATATTTTTTTAAAAACAATTTCGAAAACATCTGGTCAAGAATGTACCATATTCCATAGTTCTGAGGTTTAAAAAAGGATCTCAGCTGTTTACCTTAGTTTAAATATGAATTTTCTATAAGTTGTCCGATAATAGGGGGACTGACCCTATACCAAATAGAAGTTTACAAAAAGGCAAACACCTGTTTGTGGAATAATAAACAGTCAAACTGAAAACAGAGCGAGGTGGCAACGTGCTAGAGTGAGTCGATCGAAAAAACGTGGGCATCAATGGCTGTTGTAAAGTAATAAATAAGAATTAAAATACTTTATTAAGTTCGTGAATAATAGGGAGCAATATGGGAGAGAGATATCCATTGATCAGGTTAGACATTCTATTATAATTATTATTATTATTCTTCAAACTCAGGGCTTAAGTAGACTTGAATCTTTTTAAATTGTTAAATTTTAAAAAAGCTGCTACTTCATGACTTAGAAAAAACTTTATTTTATTCGGAGCTTTCGGACCGTGGTCCTTCTTCAGCGAGTGACTGTTACAAGTGAATCTTTTTATTTTTGGGTTGCCAATAAAGAATTGATTAACCATTGCTGTCTGTTTGTGATCTGTTTAATGCTGACACCTATTTTCTTAATTGTATTCCAAATACATCCCCTAGACAACTAATCGACTTTTAACTGTATCTTCCCCTAATTTGTAAACTTTAATCCATTCCAATTTATATAGTCGTGTATATTTTAAAAAAAAAAGTGTTGCACTACGTAATATAGCATGGGAAAATCACAAATCGCCATTTTAAAAAAATTATAAAATTAAAATTTTTTCAAAACAATTGGATAAAATTGGATAAAATTGGATAAAATTGGATAAAATTGGATAAAATTTGATAAAATTGGATAAAATTGGATAAAATTGGATAAAATTGGATAAAATTGGATAAAATTGGATAAAATTTGATAAAATTGGATAAAATTGGATAAAATTTTATAAAATTTGATAAAATTGGATAAAATTGGATAAAATTGGATAAAATTGGATAAAATTGGATAAAATTGGATAAAATTGGATAAAATTTGATAAAATTTGATAAAATTTGATAAAATTGGATAAAATTTGATAAAATTTGATAAAATTGGATAAAATTGGATAAAACTGGATAAAATTGGATAAAATTTGATAAAATTTGATAAAATTGGATAAAATTGGATAAAATTGGATAAAATTGAATAAAATTGGATAAAATTGGATAAAATTGGATAAAATTGGATAAAATCGGATAAAATCGGATAAACTTGATAAAATTAGGTAAAATAGATACATTCGGGCCAACTCTATTAGCTCTTTCTATAAAATAATATATACACATAGATGTATATAAAGTGATATTTCCGTGTAGAGGGTCTCGTGCGTTTTCGCGCGAGCTCAACAAAAAAAATATGCGTGCGTCCTCTAACTTAAACTGCACGATGAATCTAACGTAATCACGTGACCTCTCGTATTTTATATAAAGAGCTATTAAATACTGTCAGTGTAATCTTGGATAAATAATAGTAACACTATTATTTATCCAAGGTATAATCAGGTAGCTTTAACTGTACGTAACCAGGAAAGGATATATGTATACACTTGGAGTGAGAAGAATCCATTGGCACCGTGCTTCGAAAGGGGTTCGAGAAATGGGCGGTGCTTAAACTACGTCAAATGTATGACGTAACACGTGGAAAGAAAAATAATGGATAGCCCCACGGGTCATATGATAACGTTTTCTCGTCATTTTAGAGGAGACGGCACATTCGTAATTTTCAAAAACTTGTTTCGCGGGGAGCAGATTTGATTGGATCTGTAGATTAATATTAATAATAATAATAATAATAATAATAATCAGCTAGGCTAATACCCAAGGCACCACCCTAGGCCTAAGTCATCGAGCGACTTTTAAAGCCTTTTAATTTAGGTGGCCGGGTTACAAATGCGTAGGAAGGTGGTGGCAAGCCCTGCAAGCCACGCGAGCCAACAGCTCCCTACACTAACTATTACCGTTAACCTCAACAAGTTTTTATGGAAGGGGAAACCGAAGATCTCGGGGGAAAACCCCTTAAACCAGTGGGGAGAGAACTTGCAAACTCAACGCAGAAGGATTTGTTCCGAGTTTTCACCCAGTGCCACAAGCTGGGATCGAACCCGTCTCCTCTTGCTGCGAGGCGAAAGTGCTAACCACTCCGCCACCCCAACTCAATGGTTTTAATAGATCGTAAAACGTATAAATGAAACAAGGCTTAATGGCGACTAGGCATCGTGTTTAGCTTAGCACGTCGCTAGCGAATTTTCATATATTTCTTCATTATTATTCGCTTGAAGTGACCCAACTACCCCAAAAAATTCCGTTACCATATATAAAGACAAATACAGGGTGTTTCAAAAGGTTATGCAAAAATTTGAAGGAGTTGTAGGGGGCGAGTTGAGAAGTATACCTGTTTTTTTCCCATTCTCCTACGATGAGTTAAAAGAGCGCCAGAGAGCTTCAAAGTGCGGCCTACTAGACCCTGGAAGTAGGCTCTGGCTTAACCTCTCTATTAATTTTCATAAAAGAAAAATATCCTCTGTAGTATCCTATCTCTGCCGCCCACAAAAGATAAGGTAAACCCATGAGATAAGGAAGCTTGCTGAAAAGAAAATTTACAAGAGGAATAACATCCTTTTCACTTCAGCTAATGTTACGATTTAAGCTGTGCCTTTAGAACCTTTTAAAGCCTCATCTTAATTATTTAAGCTAAAGTTGCCATTCCTCTTCTATATTTTTTATGAAAATGTAATAAACAAAGAAACATTGGAAATCTCGGGAAATTAGAAGAAATATTGGGAAATGTCACGAATATGGGGAAATGTCACGAATATGGGGAAATGTCACGAATATGGGGAAATGTCACGAATATGGGGAAATGTCACGAATATGGGGAAATGTCACGAATATGGGGAAATGTCACGAATATGGGGAAATGTCACGAATATGGGGAAATGTCACGAATATGGAGAAATGTCACGAATATGGGGAAATGTCACGAATATGGAGAAATGTCACGAATATGGAGAAATGTCACGAATATGGGGAAATGTCACGAATATGGAGAAATGTCACGAATATGGGGAAATGTCACGAATATGGGGAAATGTCACGAATATGGGGAAATGTCACGAATATGGAGAAATGTCACGAATATGGGGAAATGTCACGAATATGGGGAAATGTCACGAATATGGAGAAATGTCACGAATATGGGGAAATGTCACGAATATGGATAAATGTCACGAATATGGGGAAATGTCACGAATATGGAGAAATGTCACGAATATGGAGAAATGTCACGAATATGGGGAAATGTCACGAATATGGGGAAATGTCACGAATATGGGGAAATGTCACGAATATGGAGAAATGTCACGAATATGGGGAAATGTCACGAATATGGAGAAATGTCACGAATATGGGGAAATGTCACGAATATGGGGAAATGTCACGAATATGGGGAAATGTCACGAATATGGAGAAATGTCACGAATATGGGGAAATGTCACGAATATGGAGAAATGTCACGAATATGGCGAAATGTCACGAATATGGCGAAATGTCACGAATATGGCGAAATGTCACGAATATGGGGAAATGTCACGAATATGGGGAAATGTCACGAATATGGGGAAATGTCACGAATATGGGGAAATGTCACGAATATGGGGAAATGTCACGAATATGGCGAAATGTCACGAATATGGGGAAATGTCACGAATATGGGGAAATGTCACGAATATGGGGAAATGTCACGAATATGGGGAAATGTCACGAATATGGCGAAATGTCACGAATATGGGGAAATGTCACGAATATGGGGAAATGTCACGAATATGGGGAAATGTCACGAATATGGGGAAATGTCACGAATATGGCGAAATGTCACGAATATGGCGAAATGTCACGAATAAACTTCTGATACTACTACTTGGCCCACGAGGGGTCGGAGTGTGCAATAACTGGTGGCTTTACCGGGGAGTCGGGGTCCGGCTCTTGTAACCCAGCACGGGCGGTGGTGCACTGGGAGATGTTAGCTCCGTCCAAATGGTCCTATCTCCACCTCCGACTTCGGTCCGGTGTGGGCTGGTAACTGGGCTTCGGCCCAGGCTAACGGAGAGGGGCCGGGCAAACTGGCCGTCTCGGCGGATTGAGTTGCCTGCTGTGGGGCTGCGGGCCTCCGTATGAGGGCACGGCGGACCCATCTCCCGGCCTTTTGTAGTTCCACCGGGATATCCGGTGCCAGCTGTGCCGGGTTATGCGGGCTGCCGTGTGCCCGCCGTTCCCCTTTAGGCGCTCCTTCCAAAGGTCGACCCATTGCTGCACCTTCTGCTGGGTTGAGTGGCTTGCGTCGAGGGCGTAACCATCAGTAGTGGGGTTCTGCTACCCATGCTGGTTTTGCCGCCTGTCCGGGTCTGTGGACGCTGGCGTAGGGCATAATGATGACAGACCTCCGGTGGTGTGGTTTCAATCTTACCGGTACACCGGGCTATAAATCTGACGCATGTCCATGATACTACTACTTATGGATGTGCGTAAGGGGTTACTTACACGTAATTACAATGAAACCTTTATTTCCATCATTAGCAATATGGCGACCCCTCGAGACCGGGCAGGGTCAGAGGGTAAAGGCGGTCCATATACCGTGACCACCATCGAAGTGACCAGACGTTCCCTGGACCAAAATACCTTCGAGGGTTTATACCGAAACTTAGCCAATGGAGAAAGAGCGCTTAAAGAGAAGCAGACCATAGGGGACAAGATAAAAGGTCAAATAAGCCGCCAGTGTACTTGGAGGGAGTTCGGCCGGTTTTGGGTCAACCGTTTCCCCTGCATCGACTGGATACGTCATTACGACGTCAAGAGGGATCTACTGGCCGACGTCATTGCCGGTTTCACCATCGCCATCTTTCAAGTGCCTCAAGGTATTATGGGAAATGTTTCATTGAAAAAGCTAGTAATTTTAATCGCAAATTTTAATTTAAATTGAATAGGAATGGCATACGCCATGCTGGCTAACGTGCCTCCCGTATATGGATTGTACACTTCGTTTTTCCCCGTTTTAACATACGCTCTGATGGGAACGTCCAAGCAAGCTTCCATTGGTGAGTAGTTCGTTAAATTGCTCTTAATCATATTAAGTGGATACCTTTCGCTTGTTCTTGGATTTCAGAGTAGGGTAAGAAGAACTAGGCACCACCTTAGACCCAAGTTAGCTAGCGACTATTAATGCCTATGAATCAGGTAGCCGGGTTACAATACGTAGGAGAGGAGATAACCTAATAATAATAATAATAATAATAATAATAATAATAATAATAATCAGCTAGGCTAATACGGTAATACCCAACTTGCAAACAGGGCCGTCGTAAGACCTCTTGGGGCTCTGGGCTAAATTATTTCTTAAGACCCTTGCGATCCCCAACGGTCAGCCTTTGTATGTCCGTTGTCTAAATTCAACTACACAAAAATCAAACCAAAACTTTTAATTTCAAAAGTATAACATAGACCTACTGAAAATAGATTTTACTGACATGGAGTCACTGTTAGGTTTTAGAAATTGTTGGTACCGTATGATACGCAATGTGGCGAAGAGTCAAATTACTTTAGACGTAACTAAAAGATACATATCATTAAATGAGCATAAATAATATGTATCCAACTAAACCCTTATCCCTAGAGTAGAAGCTTTATGGCTGGCCTTTCCGGGGCCCCAAACCTGGCTGGGGGGCCCTGGTCTGTAGCCCATTTAACCAGCGGCGGCGAGCGGAAAACATTTCTGTGGGGGCCCGGGCCATTATTTTTTATCCAAAAATTCATATACTTAAAACCTAAACAAGAAAATAAACAGCTTTAAATTTTTATCTATAGTAAAAAAAGCAGTGAACATGGCTAGATAATTAAGCCTTTCTTGGCCACATGCTTTACGAAGGTAGTTTAGCTAAATAGGGTACACGACGACGCGATTTCTGTTTGGACGAATCTATCGAAATCAATTTTACGGTTATATTATCTTAATGGTACTCGAATCTGCAATCTCAAAATAACTTCGGTAAAAGACTGAAATCGGACCCAAATAAAGGCAGTGAGATTATAAATTTTTTTGTTTGCTATTTTTCCTCAATTTTATTTCTGTGGGGGCTCTGCCCTCGTTTTTCTTTCCCTGTGGGAGCTCGAGCCCCAGAGCCCCCACGGAATCGCCGTCACTGCATTTAACCCATGCCTTATAGTCCAAGAGCCCATGACAAAATAAGCACGTGATAAGGTACACGATGGGTCAAGATATTTTTTAATTAGGTTAGTGATTTGTAACAAAGAACTGTTTGTCTTACGGGTCAAAGTGGGGGCTTTCGGGAAATACGAACCACGTGACGTCACTTCCGGTGACCATGAAAATTGGTATGACCCGATATTGGTATCATTCGATTGGTCTCAACGTGCTCTTACCAAATATTGCTAAATTAACCTTCAAATCTGAACCAAACGGCGTATAAGACTAAAAAACTAATTTTGTCTTATACATGTAAATTTGGGAGGGGCTCAAAATTAGTTTTTTAGTCTTATACGCCGTTTGGTTCAGATTTGAAGGTTAATTTAGCAATATTTGGTAAGAGCACGTTGAGACCAATCGAATGATACCAATATCGGGTCATACCAATTTTCATGGTCACCGGAAGTGACGTCACGTGGTTCGTATTTCCCGAAAGCCCCCACTTTGACCCGTAAGACAAACAGTTCTTGGTTACAAATCACTAACCTAATTAAAAAATATCTTGACCCATCGTGTACCTTATCACATGCTTATTTTGTCATGGGCTCTCGGACTATTAAGACGGCCCTGCTTGCAAACTCAACGCGGTCGGACTAGGTCAGAGTTTTCGCACAGTGCCTCAAGCAGTTATCACTAAATCCGGACTCGCACATGCCTAAAAATCTGATATCTAAGTATTTCATCGGTTGTAATAACGTAACTGATATCAAGCCCCGCCTTGACATGACATCACGTCCCGCCTTGACATGACATCACGTCTCAAACCACGAGGCAAACCCCACACCGCTACCCGAGAGCAAAAGTCAAGCAAGTCTAAAAACCCCATTAGTAAGTTTCCAGGTTTTATTTAAGACTACTTTCATAATTTTCCCTTATTTATTTCGCTCGTAATCTACTTTTAAAATCGACGAAAATTTTAAGGCGAGGAAATGAATTCCCCGCCTTTGGGACCTGTATTTGTGCTAGGCCTCGGTTTTTATGTTTGGAATTTAAAAATCATTGCGCAATACCGAGGCCTAGCACAAATACAGGTCCCAAAGGCAGGGAATTAATTTCCTCGCCCTAAATTTTTCGTCGATTTTAAAAGTATATTACGAGCGAAATAATTAAGGGAAAATTATGAAAGTAGTCTTAAATAAAACCTGGAAACTTACTAAAAATCATATGAAAAATTCAAAGTTGAGTACAAACACTAAAATTATTAAAAAGTCTCCGAATTGCAACACATTTAGGAAAACAAATTCCCGTAGGAAAAGCATTAGGGAGAAAAAACAATTTTCACGAAAATTCGTCCGCTGAGACTCAGTTCGTGTCTCCGCCGTTCGGCCAGAGATACTGACAATATAGAGATATGAAACTCCGCCTGAAAAGCGACCCCCGGAATTTTAAAAAAATCCTGAGCGGAGCGACGCCTAACGGCCGGGAGAAAGCGTATTTTTCGAAATCCCAAACAGCGGATCTCAGACGCAAAAATTTATATACGCGTTTTGTCTTAGAAATTATCATCTTGAGGGTTTGTATCAATAAAGAAATATGCCTGGAAGTAATTGTTCTGTAAAATTTTGTAACAGTTCCAAAGAAAAGCAAAGGATATCCTTGTTTAAGTTTCCAAAAGAGAAAGAACGGTGGGAAAAATTAATTAATAGCTTTTGTTAGGCCAATCTTTAATGTGTGGTTTTTCAATAAACTTTGCTCTGAGAAATGGCTGATAATGTCAGAAGAAGCTATCTTTATTTGAAAGATGCGAAACATTTGCATCATAATAAAATATGCGCCCTACATTTTGAGGATTCTTGTTTTATGAATAGTAAAACCAAAAACCGACTGACATCAAACGCTATTCCAACAATATTCAAATGAATTTAAGCCAACAAGTAAAAATTGAGTTTTAAGTATTGTTTATTTATAAGTTAATTTAAATGAAACATATTTCCCAAGGGAATGATAACTTAGCTAGTTGCTCAAACGTAAAGGTTCCGGAGAACTTAGTAGAAAATGATATCAAGGACTATCATAAAAAAACTGGTACAATGAAATTTATACATTGGTAAGGGGTCATAAGTTAAAACTCAATTTTCAAATAGAATCTAGTAAACGGTCTGTAGAAATGGTGGAAGAGCGTAGGAGCCAGGGGGGCAATGCCCCTCCCTAGAATTTTACTGGGAGAGGCAACTAATGTTATTGCCCCCTCCAACATTTTTGTCAGTTGAAATCTTCGCAAGGCTCAAATTATCATTTTAAAAGCATATAAAGCTTATAGAACCTCAACTGTGTTTAAATTTCAATCTTTTCCCGCCAATGTATATAGTAGAAAAATGTACAAATGCATTTGGAAAAGCTACACTCCATTAAAAATTCAAAACCATTCTCCAGACCCCTTTTGGTTTCACTTTGCCCCCTCCAACTTCTAGAACGTTCCTACGCCCCTGAAGAGCGCAATAATAGACCTACAAAAAGGACCCGTGTTTCAGTTGCAGCAAGTTCCAGCGAATCTATATCTACAGAACAGGATTGTAAACAGTTTCATTCAAAACAACTCTATTAAATTTAAACATGATTTTCTTTATCTGTGGAAATTCCTAGAATTGAAATTCAGCAGGCTACTAAACCTAATATCAAGACCAATTCCTTCTTAACATTGACTTATATAAGACCCATATAATAATTCCAGATGATTATGATGAAAGTCTTCCATCAGCAAATAATTATTATCCCAGGGCATGTTCGGAGGAAGACTTTCAAATTTGTAAAAGTTCCCTTGAAAGCCAAGGGCCTGGAAAACAAAACACACTATCTTACATTTCAGGATATGTCTTATCTCGTTGTAATAAAAACCACAATTGTGAATCATGCAAAACCAAACTTGTAGATGAAAAACAAACACTCAACCAGTCAAATATATTAGCATCATTTAAGTCTCGTGATACATCAACATTCAGTGGCTTGACAATACCAACTGAAAGATTCCAGAGCTATGTATCTGAGATCAAGGACAAGTTTGATAAACTTTTCCCAATGGTAATACAAATGAATAAAGTCAAAGGGAGGATTACCAGAATTATTTCAAGAACAATCGATCAATCTTGGTTTATTTCAAAAGACGAGATGCATCAGCTTGTTCCATGTGTTGATTACTCGAAAGAAATAATAAATTTTTTTGTACAACTTTCCATTCGTAGTACATTGGAAAAACATAATTTTAACCACAAGTATGACAAAACCCCGAAACATCTAGATCGCAAATTACTTAAGGTTCAACATTAACAAATACTTACCAAACATTTTAGTCCTTAACCATTTTGATGACATATACTTGGATTAATAATATTCCAATTATTTATCCCAGAAATACCCTTGGATTAATGATCATTAATTTAACCTCTGGCCCTGATTCAAGTAACAAAGGTCTAAAATAACATAAAAAATAGTTAATATATGAACTTTCTTAAAATAATTAAATATAATTAATTAAAAACTTACTTTTTATCTTATCTTAATAAATTATATTGAAAATCCTCTTAGCAATCGTATTTCATTATTAAAGCTGCACATATGATTCATTGAATTTCATTCAAAACAAAACGTAAACCTACTACAAATAAACACGGGAAGAAAAAGCTTTCTCCCGGTTGATAGATGGCGCCGACGTTAACGAAAAAAAAAGGGGTCGCAGCGATGTATAGGGAGTTTCATATCTCTATATTGTCAGTATCTCTGGTTCGGCAGAGCCACTTGATTTTTGAACCCCTCCTCTTCTATGGAGATGTCCGCTCCTATTGACTGAACGCTGTATCAGTCACGTGCTTCCTCCATGGCTTTAGCCTCTGGTATCGTCCTCGCAAACTTCGTAACGAAAGTTCGTCTGCAATTTTCACACCACGTACACAGCGCACTCAGGCGTTAGAATCTGGCGTTTTATTTTTTTTTTCATTTCGTTAAAATGGCGGAAAAAGCAAATATCTGCCCAAATGGGTTTAAATTGGATTTATTCTCTTCCTTGGCGGAAATTAGTGTAAATAATTTTATTAACGACAGTGGGTTGAAAGATCTTAATACTAGTTTGTTATTAAATAATAATTCCGAAGGTAGTTTTTCTCTAATAAATAGTATTTGCTTCAATAATGGCTTTTGATTTCGTTTTCTTTTTAACATTTCTACGCGTAGTTCTTTTTTTGGTCAGCTCCAGTTTCAATTACTCAAAAAATAATATGTCAAGGTCGTGTAGTAGCGCGGGTTTATCATAGATGGCAGGAGTGAGTTACTCAAAATATCAAAAGTCGCATGATGACTTAGGCCTAAGGTGGTGCCTTGGGTATTAGCCTAGCTGATTATTAAGCAGACGAACTTTCGCTACAAAGTTTGCGAGGACGGGTATTGAATCGCAGTCCTCCCATATTCTTATAGTACCTCAATGGATTCTTGAAAGCAGGGGCGTAGGAACGTTCTAGAAGTTGGAGGGGGCAAAGTGTAACCAATCTGGAGAATGGTTTTGAATTTTTAATGGAGTGTAGCTTCACCGAATGCATTTGTACATTTTTCTAGTATATACATTGGCGGGAAAAGACTGAAATTTAAACACAGTTGAGGTTCTATAAGCTTTATATGCTTCTAAAATGATAATTTGAGCCTTGTGAAGATTGCAACTGACCAAAAAGTTGGAGGGGGCAATAACATTAGTTGCCCCTCCCAGTAAAATTCTAGGGAGGGGCATTGCCCCCCTTGCCCCCCCTGGTTCCTACGCCCCTGCTTGAAAGTACAATAAGACCAGGTACTAAATGTTACTAATCGTTCTCGCACCTTTGTCCATCCCGAGCGTGGGAAAATAGGCGAAACTGTAGATCAAGGTCATTTGAAATTCTTTTAAACGTGGGTAAACCAATGAAAATGCTTATGTTTTTAATAATAGACCCATGATGAAAGTTGGGGGGCCGAAAATTAACATTTTTACCTGGCCACTCAGCATTTGGACGGACCATCCGTTCAAAACGTCACAAACAGGATGTTCCGTCCAGAGGTCTCACTTAAGCCTCGTCTGCGGCCCCTCTTTTGTTATGGGTCAATTGCGACTTTTTCTGAAAGTGATGAAAATTTTATTCTACGATATGAAAGATAAGATGTGTTACGTAACATTTTAGTGAGCCTCCCTCCCCCCACGTAACAATTCGTAACGCTTGCACAAACCCCTCCTCCCCCCCTATCGCGTTACGTAATTTGTGAACAGCCTCATATCTATAATAATTGTAATAATAATGATTAATAATAATTCAAATATACTAAAACGAAGGTTAAAGAAACATTAAAAGTAGTAATTAGTCATTCTAATGGAAAAATACCAGGGTTGCTCAAAATGCATTTTGAAAATGCAAAAGGCAAAATACAAATTTGCATTTTCAGTTAGAAAGAGTTTTTTTGCATTTTACATTTTGCATTTTGAGTTTCTAGGAAACAATTTGGGATTTTAAATTTTGTGGGTTTGATATTCTGGAAAAACATCGCAGCTCTTGTAGAGAAAGTTCGTCTGCTATTTACACCCAAGTAATCATAGATTCAATGACTCATTTACTCAGAAGCAGACGAACATTCGTACAGTGCCTCCGCTTTTTTTCCGACGCTGGCTGCGAGGAGGGTTTACAAATCTCTACTTAATTAGTATTAATTACTAATTTATAATAATAACGTATTAGTAATTAATTATTAATTATTACAAACTAATTGTGCATTTGTAAAAACATTTTGTATTTTTATTTTGAGCTGCAAAACCATTTTACATTTTACATTTTGCATTTAGAACAAGTTGGCAAGCTAGCCAAAATATACCTCTCCTCGGAAGAATTTGCTGGACACGGTACTCACTGATATTTCGCCATCAAAAGCATCCTCCCAAAAATGGTATCCCGGTGCTATCCCAACCAGTAGATTATATTTTATTTTCATTATAAATATTACAAATGTTATTGCATTAAACAAATTTACAATATCAATAGAACAAAAAACCAACTTTAGACCCAAAACGTTATTAAATTACCAAAGCAACAAAATGAGAAATAAAAAATACAAAATTTAAAATTATTAGAACGCTCAAAAAACGTAAAATATACGTGTAAGAAACTATTTAATAGAGAAAAACCAACCCATTGTATTATAGGTCTTAGACAATCAAATTGATATGGAAAAACAAAAGTTAAAGCGAAAACCAAAACTATAAGTAAAAGCACTAATAAAAACTGCGTGGGCTCATGACGACAACCCAACGAATAATGCAAATAAAAAATCGTCCAGACATGATTTATCCCCCACATTATCATCAAACAAGAAAAATAACCAATAACTGAGAAGTCGGACAAATGGGCAGTGCATTTGACCGACTGCTCATTTGGTGGTTGAACGATACTAAGTGCGTTTGGCTAGGTACTGTCCTCTAGGTCGCGTTTTAGAAGGCCCAGCTTGGTTATAAAGAACGGGGCTGAGGGGGCGCCGGTCCAGCCCCCCAGCGCTAGAGCGAAGTGAGTCGCCAATACTTAGAATACATTGCCCGTTCTATAAGTCAACCTAACACTAAAGACATAGTATAGGGCAGGCTATCTCAGTCGGTCAAATGAGCCGTTCATCTGACCGACTAAGTAATCGTTCAAATTAGCAGTCGTTCAAATGAGCAGTCGTTCCAATGAGCAGTCGGCCCAATGAGCAGTCGGCCCAATGAGCAGGCGGTCCAATGAGCAGTCGGCCCAATGAGCAGTCGGCCCAATGAGCAGTCGGCCCAATGAGCAGTCGGCCCAATGAGCAGTCGGCCCAATGAGCAGTCGTCCAAATGGGTTGCTCATTTGGCCGACCCGAATTTCGGCTAAAAGGGTAGTCGGCCAAATGCACCCCACCCCCCTCGGAGAGGTAAAAACCAATTTTCAAAAAGCATTTTGTATTTTCCATTTTGAGTTATGGAGAAAGTGTTTTGCAATTTCCATTTTGAATTTTGAGTTGAATATACCTAGCTAAGAATATACAATAGGAATAGCCTCTCTAACCTCCCGCTAAAGTTTGGGTTGGGCTTATCTAGTCACGTGATCAATCACATCTGCTCCGACCGAGTGAGGAGCATGCCGTCATTTCCTTCAGTCTCCTGATTGGCTGAAAACGCGTCACTGGTCTCGAAAGTTGCCACCCAAATCAAATCGACATGATAGAAGGCCTATATCGTAGGGTTGGATATTCATAGCTAGATATATTCATGGTTATAAAGAAAGTATTTTGCATTTTGAACAACCCTGAAAAATACTCGGAAGATTTTTATTTCGAATGCCTTCAAAGGTCACTTATCTCAACTTGCTTGACTCTTGATCTTAGTTAACAACACAATCCTTTGTAATAATCACGCGACCATCATGTACGTCTTAATGTCATGGCCGACTTTAACGCGTTACCACGGCAACGAACAGGGGCCATACCCACGAGCAAGTTACGAATTGTCTAATACGTTTAAGGAGGTTCATTTACCATCGCTCAATTTGGCAAGATGGTCAGTTCGCCACTGCGCTAAGCAGGGTCGAAAATGTCAAAGTAATAGGACAATATTTTAACCATTTGTAAGGTACCTTTGCGATTACATCGCTGATGACGGGGGTAATGGTCAACCGCTACAGCCAATCATCGGGAGGAGACGGACCGGACTCGAACGGAACTATGGCGAACGCCACGGATGTAGGTGACGAGACGCTACTGGACACGGAGCCAGGAGGAGGGGGGTTGACCCCGATACAAGTAGCCACGGCGGTAGCCTTGGTCTGCGGAGTGCTGCAAATAATCTACGGCGTTTTGCGATTGGGTTCCTTGGCCGTTTTCCTCTCCGAGCATTTGGTCAGCGGCTTCACGTGCGGCTCGGCTGTTCACGTACTGTCCAGTCAAGTCAAGACTATCTTCGGGGTTAAATTAAAAGTGGACGATAGCGGTTTCTTGGGATTAATTTACGTAAGTTAAACATTTGCGGAGGAAATCAATTAATAATTGGTGAATCAATATGACCTTTCGAGCAGCTGTACATCGACTTTTTCTCGGTCATACACGAGTCCAAACCGGTCACTTTGGCCCTGTCCGCCGTCACGCTGCTCATTTTGATCCTATTCAAAGAATTTGTCAATGAAAAAACTAAAAAGTTCACGCCCGTACCGTTTCCCATTGAATTACTTTTGGTAAGTAACGCGTAAATCATTAACGTAAAAGCCAAATGAAAACCCAACACTAGGGATCTATTTAATAACGGTACGCGACGCACGCTTGATGGTACGTTATAATTAGCACGTTCCATCGAGCGAGCGTCCCGCGCTGTTATTAAATAGTCCTTAAAGCCGACTGAACACGTGAGAAATCACTGCACACATAACCGCCTAGATAGTACTGGCAACTAGGAGCAACAAACACAAGGAGAGCACAGCTAGCCTTTTAACACTAACGGAGTGTTGTGTACGAATTTCATTGGACGAGCGTCACGAGCCTTCACGCTGAACGTTTTACGGAAAGGGGGAAGACAATTTCCGAGTTTTCCCCTTCCGACGGCAGCAGGAGCTAAAGCGTCTAGCCAATGAAAACTGTACACAAGAAAATGCCCAACTTTTGACGGGTTGCGTTCTCTTTGTGTGGGGTGCTGTGTTTGTTCCTCCTAGTCATGGTCCCAAGTAGAAATGAATATATTATATTAATTAAGTGTTAGTCATTATTTTCCGGTATTGGTAGCTAGGAGCAACAAACACAGCACCTCACACAAGGAGAACGCAACCCGTCAAAAGTCGTTCATTTTCTTGTGTACATTTTTCATTGGTTAGACGCTTTAGTGCTAGGGCTGCTAGCTGCCGTCGGAAGGGGAAAATTCGGAAATTGTCTTCCCCTCCTTCCGTATAACGTTCAGCGTAATAAAATTTGAACACAACACTGCGTTAGCGTGTTTAAAGGCTAGCTGCGTTCTCCTTGTGTTTGTTTCTCCTAGATGCTATTTCGCGTCGCGACCCTCGCTTCGGTCCTCAATGTGTGCAGCCGGCTTTAGTGTTGCGTAACGCCATCATTGAAGTATTCAGAGTAAAAATATTCCTTATTAATTAATAATAATTAATAATATTTGACTTACAGGTTGTGATCTCAACATTAGTTTCCAGTTACATGAATCTTAACGAAACACATGATTTGGGGATCGTCGGACATATCGAGCAAGGGTAGGACATTTGTGCAAGTCATTTTCGAAGCAAACCTTTGAAACATAGCGTTTGATTTCGTTTCTATGCAAAGAAATTTGGTAGCTCGAAGATAATGTAATATAACCCTGAAATTTTTCAAATTTCGTAGAAATATAGAGGAACGTCAATTATCTGTCTATTAACTTCCGGTAATTTTACGACTTAAACATTTTAAACCAGAAGTACCACGCGCAAACCCCAAGCTTTAGAACCTCGAGATCCTTTTTACAGCCTTGTCTAAACTAGAGTTGCTAGCTCATATAGGCTTCGAGCTTAGAAAAGATAGCGCCATCTACTTTAATATTTGTCAACTATATGTGTGAAGAAATAGCAGACGACTTTTGAATATGAATGTTCATTTAACTGAAACGTTCAGCTTTTATATCGAGATCAATTCGAATAAGCAGACCGCTTTCACGCATTCGATTTAGAACTCAGTTGGTAGGCGGCGATACTTCTGACCAAAGTTTAAGCTACGCACGAAGCCTATTCCATATTTTCTATGAATCACTCTATCATTAGCCACGGTATACGTGGGGCGGAGCCTATTTTCGCGTCATACGAGTTATTTAATTTTTTAAGCCAATAAGACTATTTAATTAAATAGATTCATGATAAATATTGCGCCGGGAGTAGTGGCTCACTCCTGTAATCCCAGGCGTCCGGGAGGCAGAGTTTGTGGATGGCCGTGTGAGGATGACCACCAACCCCCTAACGGGTGGTCGGAATACTTCCGCCAAGGGTGTCCCCACCCCTGTCCCCACGTATCCCCCCATTGGCGTGGCCGTTACACTTATCTCACCCTGATTAATCAGTTATTGTGTGTGTGCTGGTGTCTAAGGCCTCGGGTCGACACCGATGTGTGTGTATCTCAAAAAAAAATGATAAATACTGCAAAAAGGAAACCGAACCATAACACGTCATTTTAGGAACTAGCGCTTCGACTGCTTATAAATAACGGGAGTTCTATTTCGACTTCGTCACTAACCAACGAAAATGGAAAATTCTTATAATAGGACATCAGTGGTGGATTAAGGACTACGAATACGAGGCACTGGCCTATGGGTCCCCACCACTGATGAAATCAATGGAGTTTTCTTCGGGACATGAGAGTTTGGCGTTTTTATGCTTTCCTTACACCAAAAATCTGCCCAGGATCCACCTTCAGTAAATCTGGTTTTGTAATAGGTGTTTCTATAAAATACGGCAGGTCACGTGTAAACGTTTTTTCCACGTCTCTAGCTATAGTTATTGAAGATAACTATAGCTAGTGAAATCATAAGCTGCTCCAAAACGTTCGTGCCAATAAAGTGCTCGAAAGATTATAGGCTCGTGACGAGGAGAAAAAACATTTTATACGTTTTATTTTATGGAAGCTAGGAGCAACAAACACACAAGGAGAACGCAACCCGTCAAAAGTCGTGCATTTTCTTCTGTACAGTTTTCATTGGTTAGACGCTTTAGCGTCTGCTGCCGTCGGAAGGGGAAAATTCGGAAATTGAATTCCCCCCCCCCCGTTCGTAAAACGATCAGCGAAAAGGCTCGTCCAATGAAATTTGTACACAACACTGCGTTAGCGTGTTTAAAGGCTAGCTGCGTTATCCTTGTGTTTGTTGCTCCTAGATGGAAGCACCTTCTGTGGCGCTATTGAAAGGGTTACCATGGAAACTATATCTCGTGGTTGCGAGGCACGGCTAAACTATAGATAGGTGAAAATTATTCGCCAGTCCTCGCGCAAACTATTGGCCGAAAACAATTATCGAACCGTTCTATCGCAAATTATTCGCTCGCGGGAACTGGTTCTTGGACCTTTCGGAACTGTTCGACAGCAGGACAAGAACCCAAGGCTGAGCTCTCTTAGATTCGTCTGCAATAGTTTTTTCGAATACGTGCTTTTAAGATGGAATTCGAGTTCTGAACTCTCCGGGACATTTCGTTGACGTCATAGCTCAGTGTGTCAGAATTTATAGCCCGGTGTACCTAGGAACAAAGACCATACCACCGGAGGTCTATCATCATAGTACCCTACGCCAGCGTCCCCTCAGCCCGGACAGGTGACAAATCCAGCATGGGTAGCAGTACCATACTAATGATGGTCGCACCTTTGACGCGAGCCACTCAACCCAGCAGAAGGTGCAGCAATGGGGGTCCATTTCCCACTTCGCACTCAGCAGTGGGAGTAAGAGTGGATGCTGTAGCAACACAAGCCAACACCCTACCTACGTAGGTAAGGAGTCAAACCCTTTGGAAAGAGCTCCTAAAGGGGAACGACGGGCACACAGCAGTCCAAGTAACCCGGCACAGATCCCGGTGTTGTTCCAAAAGGCCGGGAAACAGGACCGCCGTGCCCGCATACGGAGGCCCGCCGCCCCACAGCAGGCTACCCAATCCGCCGAGGCGGCCAGTTTGCCTGGACCCTCTCCGTTAGCCTGAGCCGAAGCTCAGTATCCAGCCCAAACCTGACCGAAGTCGGAGGTGGAGATAGGACCATTTGATCAGAGCTAACATCTCCCAGTGCGCCACCGCCCTTATGGGTTACAAGAGCCGGACCCCGACTCCCCGGTAAAGCCACCAGTTATTGCACACTCTAACCCATTTAGGGCCGACGTCATAGCTCAGTGCGAATCAGTTCTTTGAACGTTGCCGAACTTAAGCCGCATTTTCACGCTCGCTCGTAGCAGGTAAAAAAAACAATCCGCTTCCGCTGAGATAATTTTTATTTCCGCTTCGATCTGTTTCAAATAGATATTTTCCGCTTCCGCTTGAAAAACCAGCCATGGCAAACCCGTTGCCCATTGAATAAAATCCCTTTAGGATTTCTCAAGTTACATGAAGATCTACCAATCCCCCGAGTTTGAACAAAATCGGTGTGTAACACCTCGGGTAGTCTCCTTGTTAGTTTAGCTTTAAAATTTCAAGTAGCGGAATCTCATTTTAAGTAATTTTACCCGCTACTAGCGAGCGTGAAAATGCAGCTTCTCGAATAGTTTTCACCTAATGTAAAATCCAGAACTACCCCTGACGAATAGGTGGTTCTACAAAAGATTTTTGCTATAGAGGCTCATGGGAATTCAGTATGTTTGAGCAAGGCATCGTCTGCTAAGATCCGGCTGCTGATACTAAGGCCCGCGTATAGACAATTTTAGTTTTAAATATTAACAGCGTTACAAATAGATAAATAGATAAGGCTAGGGTTGTATTAAAAATAACTTTTTATGTGTTATGTATATTATAAGGTAGTCTGGTTTTAGTTATTTTTTATTTACTAACCTTGAAAGATATAAAATTCTCAGCAATAATTAATAATCTTCTATAGCAGTTAGAACTTTCACTTTACTGTTAAACTAAACGACAGGTAAGCCTTGTCTTAAATAGCGGACGACACTAAATTATCGGCCAACTTCGAGATTTCATTTGACCGTAGTGACGCAAACTTACTGAAAACACGTGACCACCGATCTTTTGTAAAAACACCTATTCTGCACGTCCTCACTAACTTCCTTTCCCCATCTATAATGAGGTTGATGACGCGTTTTTTGTAACGGATTTAGACGTGACGTAATTTACGTCATATCGCGTGAGCAAGGTTACATTAAACGAAAATGCTTTTTTTGGCATGCTTTCCAGTTATTATATTAGATGTGATCATACCGATGAGCCTATGTCCCATTTAAAGCAACTGTCGGCTCTATCATTGCCACGCGTATTACGAAAAGGTGCCTGTTATTAGAGATGGCTATGAATCTATCTTCGAACAAGTCGGCCCAGGCCGTAATATTAGTTCCACATCAGTGTATTCGAGTGGGCAAAGCCATACACCCTTAGTAGACACAGGTAGGCAAACTAATACAAAGCTTTTGAGGCTTTGTGATTTCTTATCGTTGGATATATAAATTGCCACCCTAAGTGAAAGGGTGGATGCCGCCCACCATCAGGAGACCCGGGTGGGCAAACTAATATAAAAATTGTTGAGCCCATGTGATTTCCTATAGTTAGATATACTATTTACCATCCTATGTTAAAGAGTGGCCACCGCCCACCCTCAGGATACATGGGTGGGCAAACCAATTCATAAGCTGTTGAGGTCATTTGATTTCCTATCGTTAGATAGACGTAAAGTATCAAATAGGTAAGCAAAACACGAAAAACATAATTTTTTTTAAATTATTGAAATTAGTGGAAAAATGATTTAAAGAAATTATTAAACTGGGATTCAAATATGTTTATTTTAGGAAATTTATATCAAACATTTGGGTATGGTTCAAACACCAAAATTCCTATTATTGCACAAATTCAAAAAAAAGCTTAAGTCCGACTGCTTTGGATTTTTTGGTCTCCCATATTCTAAGTACATAAATTCATTCTTGATTAATGCATATTGGTTTTGACTTAACTTGCAAGGTAATTTGACAAAAAGCTATATTTTAAATTTCGATCTATTTGTGGTAGAGCTATAAAATAAGGCGGAAAAAGGGACAAGAATTTCGACAACTTAACTAGACAACTCCCCCCACGTCGCAAAAACTGACGAGAATACAGTAGAAGTTCCGAACAGATTATGGTAAGCTTCCAGTGGCCGAGAGCGTAATGGCGTCATTATTTGGAGTTTTTGACTGGCCGTTTGTGAATTCGAATCCCGGTTTCGCCAAAGCTGCAAATTATTTTCGCAGTGCCATCTGCCGTGTCGTTGCTTTCCACACCAAACAAACAAACACACAACACTTAACGACAATCCATCCATAGCAATAGTCCCACTTCGATATATATATATATATATCTCGATGTGGAACTAAAAATTGCTACTTAAGTGGAGAGCGTGGTGCGGCTGGTGCCATCTATTAATGGCCAAGGAAGCTAAAATTCAAAATAGCGAAACAATAAGGTCGTCAGAGTCATTGTAGAGTATTATAGTTAAACAACTTATACTCTACTCACTTGTCAGTGGATTTTAACAAAAATTATGTATCCCATATAAAATATATTGTTCGAAATTACTATAATTTAAGTTTTTGTAAAATTTACAAACGAGTCAATCAAGGCGAGTGGTACTTTTATGTCCCGCCTTTTGGGTCAAAATGTAGCTTAAGCGTCTTATTTTGATTTTGACGCTAGCGACATCTGTTGAAAAAAGAGCTACTTCACGTCGAGCTGACACTGGCTTTAACTGTTTGTTCTTTGAATCTGGTACTTTCGTAGATTCCCCGCGCCGTCTCTGCCGCCGTGGGAGACCCTGAGCAAAGTGGCGGCCGGATCAGTGGCCCTGTCCATCGTGGGCTTCAGCTCAACCCTCTCTCTGGGGAAAATCTTCGCCAACAAGTACAATTACGAGATCGACCCCAACCAGGATTCTTTGGCTCTGGGAACGGCCAACGTCATCGGGTCCCTCTTCTCTTGCATTCCCTGCTCGGCGTCCATCTCTCGGTCGAGCGTCCAGGACGGGGCCGGCGCCAAAACCCAACTAGTCAGTCTCATCAACTGCGCGGGCTTACTGGTGGTACTCTTGGCCTTGGGCTCCCTCTTGGAGCCTTTACCTCAAACCATCTTGTCGTGTATAATCGTGGTGGGTATGCTTTATAATACTTATTCCGCTTTTGGTACCAGGAATGATCATGCTATTTGCTACCTCTGACCTAACGAGGAGACTACCCGAGGTAGACTTTATGGTAACATGAAATTTCACCAAGGGAAAAGTTGCAATGGGCATTAGTTTTGCCATGGCAACCGAAAATGTTTTTAACAACACAGTATGTATATTTTCCCATTGAAAATGACATGGGAATCTGAGCACTTCTAAGGGTCCCTATCCCCACTGTAAAAAAATAATTATTATTATTCTAATTGAAATGATTAATTTTGATCAAATTCAAACAACTAAATTATATTTGAATAATTTTGATAAAATTCATTTATTACCGTCCATTTGGAGATTAGTTGGCAAATACTACTTTTTATTTTTATATTTCGCTTTTCTCCATTTTTACCGATTCTGATAAATTTTTACATATTTTGATCAAATTGACCAAAATTCATCAATATATCATAAAATTAATTTCATTTGTCAATTTTGATCTATTTTTTTTTGGTTTTGAAAATTTTCACAGGGGGGACCCGGGACCCTTAGAAGCTCTCAGATTCCCATGTTATTTTCAATGGGAAAATATACATACTGTGTTGTCAAAAACATTTTCGGTTGCCATGGCAAAACTAATGCCCATTGCAACTTTTCCCTTGGTGAAATTTCATGTTACCATAAAGTCTACATACCCACCTAGTTTCAACAAAATCGGTGATTATCACCTCAGGTAGTCTCCTCGTCACCTGGACTGGAGAGGTAACGCTATTCCGCTTTTTCTGAATTGTCCCCGCCAAAACACCACCAAGCGGAGAATATCCAAAATGGGCGAAAGTTTCATAAGAGCGCCAGTGGTGGCGCTTCGGTAGCGGGGACTCTAGTAAAACGGAAATGCCTATCTTGACTCCCGTCCAGGTGTAAATGGTCTTAGCTCTGACGCATCGAATAACGGCTCGCGACTCGTGCTCCGCGACACGTTACAATTAACACGTTTTACGGAGCATGCGTCGCGCGCCGTTATTATTTAAAAGCGGGAATGCCCCCTGGTGTCGTAAGGCTCTACCTTCAGCTTAATCGGTATAAAAATATCCCCCATAAATATTCTAACCACCATTAAAACTAAGCTTATTTATTTTTATTGTAATTATAATAACCGCAATGTTAATGTCACCCCGTTTCTTCCCCTTCCCTGTGTAACAATTAGTAACGCCATAATTGTATAATATTGTTACATAAGTGTGACACTTCCTATCATTCACAGGCAAAACTTTTACTGAGAGCTATTCACAAGACGGGCTTCGTCGCCGTTTTGCGTCCGCTTGCTAACGCGTCACACCTAGCCCTTGACAGCGCCTCGCTAGGGGGAGATTTTCTTCTTGCGAAGACGTCACTTCGTTACTAGTTCTCAGTAACGTATTCCCCAAAGTGACAAACTTATGTAACGCTTATACAAAATGAAATGTGGCAACACTTAGTGGCACTATACGTAACTACAAATACATTATTTATTACAGATATCTCTCAAAGGTATGATTCTCTTGAGTAAAGACTTCTTAAAATACTGGAAAGAGTCCAAAGTCGACGGGGCCATCTGGATGGTCACTTTCTTGGCCGTAATCTTCTTGGACGTCGACGTCGGCTTGGGGGTTGGTTTGGGGTTTGCCCTTTTGACCTTGATCTACCGCACGGTGCGACCCAAACACGAAATTAGAGGCCCCATACCCGACACGGAGCTATTCGCTCCGGTCGAGTCGTACCAGGGGGCCGGGGATATCCCCGGGACCAAGATCTGGTTCTTCGGAGGACCTCTGCATTTCGCCAACGCCGACTACTTCGTCGAACAAGTGGAGAAGTTGGCGCAGTTGAGCAGACTCAGGAAACTGCAAAAGGACGCCATGAAGACGGCCTCCGACGGTTCCTCGACTTCCTTGAAAACGCAAGTGCTGTCCAAGGCTCACATGAAGAGTTCCGTCTACAGTGTCTCACCTATCATTTTGGAAGACTATTCCGCCGAGCATTTTAGCGAGAGCCAAGAATACCAAATGTTGGATTTGGTCCTATTGGACTGTTCTTCCATCAGCTACGTCGATCTGGCTGGAGTAAAGGCCTTGAAGACCGTCTTCAAAGAGTTGGATAAGTTTAAAATCAAGGTGTATTTAGCTTCGTGTTCCGGTAAGTAGGAGCGTAAAGAAAACTTAAGGAGTCGTGTTGTACAACCATATAATACTAATCAGCTATGCTAATACCCAAGGCACCCCCTTGGGCCTAAGTCATCAAGCGACTTTTAATGCCATTAACTCAGGTGGCCGGGTGACAATGCGTATGAGGGTGGTGGCAAGCCCTTCATGCCACGTGAGCCAACAGCTCCCTACACTAACTATTACCATATGTAACATAATTCTCTAATAAGTATGCCACTAGCTCTATTTCTTCACTAACGGTTTGTTTCACAGATATTGCGTCATCCGTACCCTACGTAATATTTGACGTCATCGAATCTCAAATGCCGATTATGCCGTCGCTCAATTGGCTCTAAATCCGACGGCCATTATTTCAGTAAACAAACCTATTTGAACAAATAAGGCTAAAATGAACTACAATATAGTGTCAAGTGCTGTTAATGCAATTAATTTTCAAATTAAGTAGGTTTATAGGAAATTCAGGTTGAGCTTTTCTGGGGCATCTATAAGGTTGGAGTCTTTGCAGATTCTTTTGAGCCTAGGCCTAACTCTTCTAGGCTTGATATGGGTTTTAATAACGCTGCTGGAATATCCCACTTCGACGACTTGTTCCATTTTCGGAAAGTGATCACTTATTGGTCCCCAACCTTTTCTTTTTCTAAACTGCTCATTATTTAACTTCATCCGCACAAACCGAGCGAGTTTATAAATTTCAATAAAGCTACATATATTAGGCTGACTAAAATTCCGACACAAACAATTCCTCCTCAATTTAGAGGTTTTCCATTGGCTTAAATACATATGTTAGTAGCCAATAGTGTGACTCCTAAAATTACTAGGATGAAAAGGTTAAAACTAACGTAGTCCACCTTTTTACGGGTTCGTGGTGAAACAAACCGTTAGTGAAGATTTTTAATGGAATAAAGGTACAGTGGCATACTTATGAGTAATTATATTACAAATTACGGTTAACCTCTATAAGTTTTTATGGAAAGGGAAACAGAAGAACTCAATGCGGAAGGAGTAGTTCCGAGTTTTCATCCAGGGCCCCGAGCTGGGATCGAACCCGGCAACTCTTACTGCGAGACGAAAGTGCTAACCACTCCGTCACCCCATCCGAGTAGCCCTATGACGTCGTTTTACTGTAGTGACGCTGGGTTATGACGTCTAAGAGAGTGCCAAAAATAGAATATCTGACTTTGACGCAGCTTCGCGTGCGTAAAAACTTAAACAAATATATTAAATGGACTAATTGTAACGTTTACTAATAAACGTTCTAAAAATTATAGTTATCTACTCGCGTCTCTCGGAATAAATCGCGTGTTAACATGCTCCAAAATGGATTTTTCCAACCCTTAAACTAGATATAACTATTGTTTGAAATAGGCGTAACTTATGACTGTGAATTTTTTTCCACGTTCTAAATTAGCTAAGAATGACACTAACGGAAGCCTTGTGCACTTTCAGGGAAACTAACTTCTCCGCTAGGGGTCGCAGCTAAACAATTTTGGTGCTGTGTCACTCTCCATTAATTCCTTATCACAAAAATGTAAATATTATTTGTAACGGACCATTTTTTAATTTTTGTCAAAATTTTTGTCGCGTTAAAATTGTCTAATAACACGACTCCTTACAGTTCCTCCATTTCCAAAGACCGCTTTTGTTGATTTATAATTTTATGTTTATCGCAGAAAGAATGATGTCCGCGTTGCTCAAAGACGAATTTTTCATCCCGAAAATGTCTTCACATATTTTCCCAAGTTTGACGGACGCCATGGCGCGTCACGTCAACTGTTTAAGCGACGTGGACGGACGTAATCCATCCAAATCATCTTAAAGATTTCAATATGAACTCGTAGAATATAGCGTTTTATCAGAAAACAGTAGTTTAGCTCCACCGGATTTTCGGGGAGCTAATCAGTAGTTGGTAAAACCATGTGCGCGCGTCACAGTGACATCCACACCAAAACAAGCTCGTCGGGAACGGGACGGATGGAAATTCACACCGTGCTAATATTTTATATCAAGGTTCCGTCACTTCGGTAACCTTATCAAATGGTCTAACAGGCACAGTGAAGAACACGTTTGTATCAAAATAAAGGTTGTTTTTTTTTGGTATTTTATATTCACGCGAATTTCTTCACCCAACCGATTCTCAGATAGCAGTGGCGTTACATTTCGATGCTTCACACAGTAGCGGCGCCAGCAATAGGCCGGGTAGGCCTGGGCCTACTTGAAATTTTGGTAGGGGCCTCCAAAAGTCGTCTTAAGGGGCCCCCCAAATTTAATATATGGGCTTCCAAATTATTTAATATAAAAAAATCTGTAATTTGTTTGCGAAATAATTTATTTATCACCAAAAACCACAAAAATAGGCAAATGCCCCACTTCCGGGCCCCCGATCTCACAAATGGTAACAATGGTGGCGAGGGCCTGATATTTCCAATCGATTGTGTTTTTGTACCTCTATAACGTACCGCGAGAAATCGTGCGAACACCGGCGGCGGCGGCGGACACATTACGTGAAACTAAATACACACAAATCCCTTAGGATTGTGTGTAAAAACGTTACCCGCGTTGGAAAGTCGTTTAAATAAATACGTCCTTGTTTATGTCGTGCCTACGCAATTTTAAGCCTAAATTATAAACTATTTTAAGTTTAACTATAAAATGTAACACTTGTTTATTTAATTAGTTTTCTAGACTTAAAACACATCAGTACATACGGTTAATTTTTAATTTAAATTTAGTTATTTTAAGGTTTGTGGAGTATTTATTAAATTATTTAATGTAATTTGTGAACAACCCCAAAATTAGCTTTGTACAAAAGTGTATAATATATAACTTTTAAAAGTGAATTTTTCATCTAGGCTATAATACTGAAATACGTTCCTTCAACTAACTGTGTAAAATATAGAAATTAAATTGACTTACTTATTAAGTCAATTCCCCTCGTGTTCGCCACCGAAACTTATTTGGTACATGTTTCAAACGACTAACATTACCAGGATAGGTCGATTAATACTTATCTTTTAAGTAATGTACTATTTACTTTTGATATATATTATTTCTATAATTAAAATTTAAGCGTAATTCAACGTGTCTAAATATAATTTGAACTGGTTTAGTAGAAAGGTTTAAAACTTTTAAATTCTTCGATAGCACAGTCACGTACGCGTTGGTAAGAGAAGTTGCTTAACCTCTCAATTATTTGACGGTATCGTTACCGTAAAGTATAAAACAGACATAGCCTTGAAATTAAATATTATTGAATATATTAGCGAAAAATTATACATTTATTCAGGATATAAGAAAAAAAATGATAATAATAATAACGCTCGAGGGGAGAGTGTTTTTGGCCATTGGTCCAAAATAACATTTTCGCCATATCCATATAGCCCCATAAGATGAGAATCTTGATAATATTGGCTGAAAGTGTTGAAAAGGGGTCAATTAACGAGTGATAGATGAGGAGTTGATGAGTCACCGGGCGCCATTTTGGAAGCTAATCTAACCACGGAATCAAAGAATCCCTTAATCATATTCTACAAGTTCGGTTTCATCTCTCACCCTTGATTTCAAGCTCACGCCAGAACCATTTTTTAACGATTAAATCTTCAATATTTTCACATCGATTGTCTCGCTGTAAATTGGAAAATATGGAAAATTGTTTCTTAAAGTCGACGGTAATATTTGAAAAACCATGACAATATTTAGATTTTTAAGGGTTATGACGTTATCCGTGGTGTTTTATTTTGGTGATGTCTGCATTTTTGACCTTGTTAAATGCCCAAAACACCCTTTTTTAAGTTCGTAATTTAAGGGGGAAGAATACGGTAAAAGCCTCTTTTTCGTTCAAGCTGAACGTTTCTGTTTTAACAATTACATATTGAATTATATTTTTCTTATTAGCCTGAACCTTCCTCTAGTGCTTAAAATAATTTTGATAATTCTAATATTAATAGTTAACGAGATATAAGGTCCTAACTAAAGGG
Organism: Leiobunum rupestre; assembly: GCF_980474605.1. Lineage (NCBI taxonomy): Eukaryota > Metazoa > Arthropoda > Arachnida > Opiliones > Sclerosomatidae > Leiobunum > Leiobunum rupestre. Next base: position 73,366,330 of record NC_143384.1, on the reverse strand, counting down.
TAGTTTGGGCGCTTGCCCAACTTGGTTAGCTCCGGGGGTCCGAATTGAAACGTAATAACTTAATTACTTTTAAATTTAAAATTGTCAAAATTATTTTAGTCACTTAACAAGACGCTGTTCTACACTTAAATATTAATTTTATAAGTTAAAATACAAAATTAAAAGAGTTCAGCTTGAAATAGCGCGAAAGTAGACAATTGCTACTGTAATATCCGAATCACGCTCGTTATTCTAAACCAATCAAAATTTTAATAAAAATAAGTTAAACATTAAATTAATTTAGGATTCAAGACTGACTGTAGTTATGAAATTTAAAAGTTAAAATGATATCAGAAGTTTACAAGTCTCGCTTATAGAGGAGTATCCGTCTATCAATATTGACAATGTTATTCGATTGAAACGTGTACCTTCGCCGTAAAATATCAATCACGTATTCCTCCGCGCGAGAAAAAGAGTCCAAAAGTTGATGATTACGTTTTATATCATTAGTAATGTTTACTTTAACAACGAAATATTTAATCCATAAATTAAAATTAACCGTAATTATACGGGTACTTAGTTTCAAAGGCATACCAAGCTACAATCAAGCTCATTCAATCAGTAATTAATTAAACTAGGTGGTTTACCGATATACAATTAACTATAAATTACATGTTGTCATTTACTTATTTACTTAACGCGTTATATACAGGGTCTTTTTTTTTGCTCGGAAAAGTGTTTTTTTTCAAAAACTATTTATAGTACCGATTTCAAATTTGGAAGGTCAATTCTCTATACCGGGGGACATCAGTTTGAGAAATTTGAGCGTTTTCGGTAATGTTTTTCACCAATTTTGAAAAATTATTTTTCGACCACTAGGTGCGAGATAAAAAATTTCTATTATAAAGTTGTAGGCCGTCATCGAAAACCCTTAAAAATTGTTCACTCGACGAAAAACAACTTATTTATCAGTGAAAATTCGAGCTTGAAAAATTTACAAGTTGGTGAAGCCAAATTACGATTGTTTGAAACGATAATTGAAAAGGGAACAAGTCTAATACAAACGTAGTAGAGTTTTCACACTTGAAAAAATGTACACGTTTGGTTTTTAAATGCAGATATTTTATTCACATAAATTTTTACAAAACATTTTCAATAATATCACCATTGGCTGCAACACAGGTTTGTGCGCGGACAATTAAGTTCTCAAACGCTTTCTCTACCATTTCTGGTGTGACGTCTCGGCAAGCACTGATTATTCGTCTAATGAGTTCCTCCCTAGTTTCAATGGGCGTGGCGTATACCTTTGCTTTAACGAATCCCCAGAGAAAATAATCCAGCGGTGATAGGTCAGGTGACCTTGCTGGCCAATGCACTGGACCATTTCTCCCTATCCACCTTTCAGGAAACTCGTTGTTGAGGTGCTCAGTTACTTGCCGGGAAAAATGCGGAGGGGCGCCATCTTGCTGAAACCACAACTGACGTCTTTCAGCCAATGGAAGGTCGTCGATTGCGTCACTCAGTTCGTTCTGTAGAAAATGTAAATACCTTTGGCCGTTGAGGTTCGTCGGCAGGAAAAAGGGACCAATCAAACGGTTTCCAACAAGTCCAACCCAAACATTGACCCGTTCAAATTGAACCTGGTGATGATATTCAAAACCCCAATGTGGGTTGATGTCCGACCAAAGATGTCTGTTTTGATGATTAAAGGGCCCATCTCTAGAAAATGACGCTTCGTCGGAGAACAAAACATGGCGCAAAAATTGTCTATCTTCTTGGACAGCATTTAGTAACCAGTTGCTAAATTCATAACGTCTTTGATGGTCTCCGTCAATTAGTCCTTGGTGGAGCGTAACTCTGTATGGGTGATAGCGATTCTTACGAAGAATTTTCCACACACGATTTGCAGAACAACCCAAATCAGCAGCGGCGTTAGCGCAACTGTGACGAGGATATGCCACAAAGTACGCGAGTACATTGTTCTCGAAGTCTAAATCCGGTTGACCCAATCCGCGAAACCTAGGTTGCAAGTTACCAAATTGATTGAAATCGTGAATTGCTCGTCTTACTGTATTTACAGATGGTGCTCCATTTGGATGTCTTTCTGCGAAGATTTCAGTCACTCTTCTAAGGTTTTGCGCTGCTTCTCCATAGTAAATGGCAACTATCTCGGTACGCTCAGCTACTGAATAACGAGGCATTGTTCGAAATATTATCAAACGCTGATAATAATCTCCCAAAGTTTTCCTTTAAATACCCAATGCATGTTTAGGATTGACCTATAGCCTCGTGTTTTTTAAATCCGGTCGTTTTTTTAACCAAAGTTTCAACTGGATTAGGTAATTCGGTTTCAATTATCGTTTCAAACAATCGTAATTTGGCTTCACCAACTTGTAAATTTTTCAAGCTCGAATTTTCACTGATAAATAAATTGTTTTTCGTCGAGTGAACAATTTTTAAGGGTTTTCGATGACGGCCTACAACTTTATAATAGAAATTTTTTATCTCGCACCTAGTGGTCGAAAAATAATTTTTCAAAATTGGTGAAAAACATTACCGAAAACGCTCAAATTTCTCAAACTGATGTCCCCCGGTATAGAGAATTGACCTTCCAAATTTGAAATCGGTACTATAAATAGTTTTTGAAAAAAAACACTTTTCCGAGCAAAAAAAAAGACCCTGTATAATAAAACTAACGTCACAAGTTAATTAGCAATTAATTTATTTTCAATTATTTATATTTAAAATAAATTACGTTACCAATTTTAAACCGTTACTTCTTCAATTCAATTAATTTCTAAATTAAAAAATTTAAATATAAGCGATTTAATTTACTCATATACTTAACCGGTTATTCTTATAACTAATTCCAAATCGGCATAAACAAATTGGATTTATTTAGTAAATTTAATTTAAGTTAAATTATAAGTTCATAATCACGAAATTCTTTATTTTAGATTGTAAACATTTTGGTTGTTGTAAGATTATTTCTTAAAATTGATTAATTAATTAATAATAATAATTCTGATATTATATTTCATAAATATAAATACTGTTTGTATTTAAAATAATTTAATTATTTTTTGTAAGTCAGAATTATATTTGATAATGCTATCAAATTTACTTACATAAGACTTGTAAAAAATTAGTTTCCTCTCAGTCGTTTCCAAAATCCTTGATCCTGAAAAGGTACATATTTCATTTTTAAATTCTAGATTGATATTTCATCGTAAAAAAATGTATTTACTTAAAACTGCTAATTATACTAATGCTTAATTATTCAATGAGATAATGCCTAAAGTAAGAATGATTTGATTTGTTTATTTTACGAATTACAAATCACATTAGTTCCAACTGATTAAGGTTTCTTTATGGTAAGTATGGTCTAGAGGATCGCATCATGAATTAGAATATCAGATGACGCCACTGCTTCTGCCGATCAGTGGCGTAGGAACGGGGTGCTACAGGGGTACAATGTACCCCCTTAAAATCGGAAAGGGCACTAAATTAATAATAAAAATAATAATAGTCAGCTAGGCTAATACCCAAGGCACCACGACTTTTAATTCCATGCCGCCATTAATTCAGGTGGTCGGGTTTACAAATTACAAGTAACATTAGTTACGGGGTGCTACAAGGGTACAATGCACCCCCCTTAAAATCGGAAAGGGCACTAAATTAATAATAAAAATAATAATAGTCAGCTAGGCTAATACCCAAGGCACCCCGACTTTTAATTCCATGCCGCCATTAATTCAGGTGGTCGGGTTTACAAATTACAAGTAACATTAGTTACGGGGTGCTACAAGGGTACAATGCACCCCCCTTAAAATCGGAAAGGGCACTAAATTAATAATAAAAATAATAATAGTCAGCTAGGCTAATACCCAAGGCACCCCGACTTTTAATTCCATGCCGCCATTAATTCAGGTGGTCGGGTTTACAAATTACAAGTAACATTAGTTACGGGGTGCTACAAGGGTACAATGCACCCCCCTTAAAATCGGAAAGGGCACTAAATTAATAATAAAAATAATAATAGTCAGCTAGGCTAATACCCAAGGCACCCCGACTTTTAATTCCATGCCGCCATTAATTCAGGTGGTCGGGTTTACAAATTACAAGTAACATTAGTTACGGGGTGCTACAAGGGTACAATGCACCCCCCTTAAAATCGGAAAGGGCACTAAATTAATAATAAAAATAATAATAGTCAGCTAGGCTAATACCCAAGGCACCCCGACTTTTAATTCCATGCCACCATTAATTCAGGTGGTCGGGTTTACAAATTACAAGTAACATTAGTTACGGGGTGCTACAAGGGTACAATGCACCCCCCTTAAAATCGGAAAGGGCACTAAATTAATAATAAAAATAATAATAGTCAGCTAGGCTAATACCCAAGGCACCCCGACTTTTAATTCCATGCCGCCATTAATTCAGGTGGTCGGGTTTACAAATTACAAGTAACATTAGTTACGGGGTGCTACAAGGGTACAATGCACCCCCCTTAAAATCGGAAAGGGCACTAAATTAATAATAAAAATAATAATAGTCAGCTAGGCTAATACCCAAGGCATCCCGACTTTTAATTCCATGCCGCCATTAATTCAGGTGGTCGGGTTTACAAATTACAAGTAACATTAGTTACGGGGTGCTACAAGGGTACAATGCACCCCCCTTAAAATCGGAAAGGGCACTAAATTAATAATAAAAATAATAATAGTCAGCTAGGCTAATACCCAAGGCACCCCGACTTTTAATTCCATGCCGCCATTAATTCAGGTGGTCGGGTTTACAAATTACAAGTAACATTAGTTACGGGGTGCTACAAGGGTACAATGCACCCCCCTTAAAATTGGAAAGGGCACTAAATTAGTCCGTAAGGGGCGCTAAAAACTGCCGATATTTTAGGATTTCACACCTCCTCTAAACATAACGTTTGATTCCTAATCCAGTATCAAGCTTAGATGATCAAAAGTATTTTATCCCCCAATTATCAAGTGTCTCCGAGGGGTGCCTTGGGTCTTAGCCTAGCTGATTATTATTATTACTATCTGTATACACTTGATTTCTGATTTCCTAAATTCATTCGTTGATTTCCACTGGTTTTTGATTTTCAGTGATTTGTCACATTTATCAGTGATTTTAAGTGATTTTCTTAAGCGATTTTCCATGATTACCTACGATTTATATAGGACTGATTACTAAAATTATTACCCACGCGTAACTTCAAAACGTATTTGTATTTTTGAAAATTGGTTATTTTTTTAAATCGTTTTTTTTTGGTCGCGTAAGTCCAATTTTAAACGGTGAACTATATTTTGCCTTAATTTTTGTAGACGAAATCTGTTAAAAAAAACTATTAATTAGTGAAGCTCCAAAAATTGTTGCCTAAATAATAGAATCTAGAAAATTTCGTCTACTATGTCAGGAATTTGTATATTTTAAGGCAATAGGTGCTTAAATAAAAACGTCTCAGACTGTCTTGCCCCCTGTTGGAAAAATGCTGCCAGATCTGTGCATAGAAAATTCTCAGCTTTGACAGTATGAAGAGAAGCCATAGACAAACCAGTTATATGTCCAGTCGCAGCAGCACAAACTCTATAATCGGCTATGAATTATCTTTTATTTAAAGGACTATTAGACCGATTCAGAAATTGCAAACACAGCATCCCACACAAGGAGAACGCAACCCGTCAAAAGTAGTGGATTTTCTTGTGTACGTTTTTCATTGGCTAGACGATTTAGGGGAAAATTCGGAAATTGTCCTCCCCCTTTCCGTAAAACAGTCAGCGTAAAGTCTCGTCCAATGAAATTTGTACACAACACTGCCTTAGCGTGTTTAAACGCTAGCTGAGTTCTCCTTTTGTTTGTTGCTCCTAGGTTGCACGAACCTTGACAAAAAGCTGTATTGTAATTTGAGGGGTCAATCCCTACTAAACACTGTTTAATCGCGTAACTAAACTCAAATTCGATGATGTCACTACTTCACTTAAGCCAGGTTCACACTTGCTTTAGTCCCATTCGACCGAAATCCCATTCGACCGAAGGCGGTTTTTATGTGTCCCATTCGACCGAACTCTTCTATGTGTCCCATTCGACCGAACGCTGCTATATAAATTGGCTTTTGCTATGTTTTCAATTTAGTTACTGAAGTCGTTTGCAATGGAGCGGATAGCTAGTAAAGGAGGGTATTTATACATCAATAATAATTATTTATTCCGTCTTAATAAAAAGAAAGATACAAATTGCTATTTTTCTTGCCGAAACGCGATGTGTAAAGAAAAAATAGTAACCTAACCTAACCTAACCTAACCTAAACATGGATCGTCGATAGTACATACCTTATAAATAAAATACCAAATCACCCCGCCAATTGGGCTACATTTTAAAATTCTTTCGGTCGAATGGGATTCGGTCGAATGGGATTCGGTCGAATGGGATTTCGGTCGAATGGGAATAAACGTCACACTTACCCCTAAAATCTCTTCGTTTTAGATAACTAGTTTTCAAAACCAGCGTGAAAAATCGCTTCGTGTTGGTGAACTTGGTTCGGGAAGCAACTCGTCCAAGTCGGTTTGCTTAGAATCGCTTTCAAAACCACAAGGCGGGGAAGTAAAATTGCTCGTATTTTACAAAATAATGGGAACAAAATTCTAAATAATGTCAAATAATATTACTGTATGTATAGTAAACATGATTAACTAATTTTTTTGGGATACGTTTTAGTATTTTCAAAATTCTGGTCAATAATTAGCCTTGGCTATAAGCGAACCGGGGTGAAGCGATTTCGCAAGTATGAACCAGGAATTATATTCGGCGGTCAAAACTGGCATACAAACCGACCTAAACTGGGTTTTGGGCTCTAGTGTGAACGTGGCTTTAGTTTAGCAACAATAGCGGTAATGAATACTAACAAGAACGATGACGTCACAAGTATACCGAAAATAGGGAGTTAACAGTTCTACATCACACAACGTCACCCATGCTTTTTCCTAATTAAAAAAATCTACCCAACATGACGGCCACAGTCAAAGCTATGGAGTGTTATTTCCCTGTAGGAAGCAAACCGTCTTACGTCACACAACGTCACCCATGCTTTTTACTAATTAAAAAAAATCTACCCAACATGGCGGCCACAGTCAAAGCTACGGAGTATTAGTTCCCTATAGACTACACGTATAAAATATTACCAGGAATATTGGACCTGTGTTGGTATTTGTTACTGCTGCCATTCGCGCGATTCCGAATTTTAGGGGGGAAAAGCCCCCTTAAACATAGGGACAAAACGAAGGTCTCCCACGTTGAAAAGGAGCCCCCCCAGGGCCCCAAAAAATCGCGTACAGGTGTAAATCTGAAACGGATGACCCACTAGCGAGGAACACCAACTGATAAGAAAAAAAAATAAACAAGACCAGAATACTCTAGAGAGAAAGCTATTATCAACACGAAACGATATACTGATTTTTAAAGGTCATTTTTTAAACATGACACCCCCATTCAAGATAACTAGGGGGGGGGGGGCGGCGGTGAGAGATTTCCTGAAAGGTTCAAACTCACAACGGTCCATTATTCCGGAGGTGATTTTGGATGAGAAGGGTTCGACTAGAATCTGGAGGATTGACTGCTATTTGAGTTGACCATTTTCGTCTAGCGAATTTCTCCACGTTTTTAAATCGAATCCTAGTCGAGGACTAAGAGCTGAAACCGGCTCTTTCGGACCAAGATATTTGTAAGTTGATTAATTTGTTTCAATTTACCTTAAACTAATCCGTAAGTGGAAAAAATGGTTTAGATACAAATATATTAGATAATTCTGGTAGTACGTAAATTTACGTGCTATTTCCAGGAAAATTTAAACAAATAATTCCAGAGTATAGTGATAAAAATACTTATTTATATACTATACTCTGGAATTATTTGTTTAAATTTCCCTGAAAATAGCACGTAAATTTACGTACTACCAGAAGTATATATTTGTTACGAGACAAGTATTTTTATCACCATGCTCCTGGAAACATGTAAGGTCGCTTGATGACTGTAGATGGTGCCTTGGGTATTAGCCTAGCTAATTATTGTTATTATTATTATTTAAATGGCGTAGAAGGACACTTCCCTAGACAGATGTATACTATACGCTTTTGGTGCTACAATTTGAAATTTAAATTTTGCTACATAGTTGCTAATGTATTCGGTGTTAAGTTCCAATATTGGAGAGAGTAGTTTAAGCCCGCCATAGAAAAACGCGTACGGGGAACGTGTGGTCGCGTAGACGTAGCTTTACTGTGAACAGACTATTTACCCTATACGTCTATAATGCTAGCTTAATTAGTCTATTAAGTCAATATAAAAACGGTATTGATATGAAATGTATTTAAAATCACATTAATTAGGTCACGATGAGTGGTTAGAAATTAAATATCGCTTGTATAGTTAAATTTACCTGCTCATAAAATATGTCTACACCTGATTATCAATTTTCTAAAATCATTCATTGATTTCCGACAATTTATCGGTGATTTTCAGCGATTATCTAAAGCGATTCACCGTGATTACCTAAGATTTTTATAGGCCTCATTACTAAAATACCTACCCCTCGTTTTGTGATAAGTCTGCCATACCTAAACGAAGTCTACACATAGCGTTTTTAACCTCTTTATTTTACTGACTATATCTTTTGATTTGATTACGATTATAACAACCTCAAAAAATATTTAATAAAAAATTTTAATTAAGAAGTTCAATGTCGAATAATAGTAGTCGGAAATATCCCCAAATTGTTTCTTGAACTACCGGAATTTCCCGTAAAACTTCAGTTTCGCGAGAACTTGTAGAAACGCGGCATTTGTAATTTCACTAGAATATTTGTCTATCTGGAGTACGACTATGAACTTAGTTCACCAGACACTAAAGCGAAGGGTAAGGATATAGAAAATCTCGTCCAATTCGCTGTCGAGTAACTCTAGAGAGTAATTCGCGATGGGAAATAGATAACCGATTCCCCCGGCCACTTTTGTGGACGTTTCCATAGTTTTTCAAATCCAGAAATACGTATTCTACGAAGAGCCCATTGTTAAACTTTGAACCTATCTTTCTTAAATATAAGATCGAAAGCCCCCCCCCCCCCTACCCTTCCCTCGCATTGTTTTATTTATAGATTTACAAATATAAATTTGTGAAACTGTTCTTAATAACAGAACGAGCAGTATGTGTTCGGGATAGTGTAAAGTTTCTCAAAGGTATATTTTACGAGTACTTCATTGCGTTCAATATTTTCGACTAAGTGGTAAGTTTCCCTAAATTTAAAGAGCCTTAAAACTTTAAAATTAACAATTTAATTATTTATTTTTAAACCGTTTTAAGTCTCTTTTAATTTACTTTTTTCACAATGTGCTTCTCTTTACTTCCAAGTTTCCCTAACATTTTTTTCTAACTTTAATTTAATAAATAAATTTACGGTTTTCTAAGATGTTAGTGTAGTTTTTTAATTTAAATATTAAAAAGCCCTTTTATGAGGGTGCAGGACCATCGAGCCTGGTAACAACAAATTAGATTAAGGGGAAACCCTTTGATTAGTAATGTTATCTGCTACCAGATGGTGCAAGGGCTCCCTCGGCATCGCGCTGTATTGTTAGAATAACGCTCAAATATATGTCCAAAACCTGCGAAAAGTAAAAACCTGAACACTTAATCAATTCAAATTTCGAACGCAAAATATTAAAATTAAAAAACGTTGTAGCGTGTATAAAAGTGTTGAACCTAAATATTAAAACGTTTAATAGCCATGGTGTAATTTTAAAAGCGATAAGGCTAAATTGTTTCTTCAAACACCTATATTAAAATACTTATAAAAATAATTAAGGATCTAAATTGGAATTGTGCTTTGAACAGATTTTATTAATGAATACCAATTTATCTAAATAAAACGAACACTATCCATTTATCTTGCGTTAAAATTTTTATTTAAAATTTGGTCTGATACTGAGTAATTTTTCTCACTTCTCTAAATTAGTTATCAATCATTGTTTGTGGAGTTTTTCCGTGTATTTATCTTGAGAAAATAATCTAAGCCGTATTCAAAATGAACTTAATTCAAACGCTGTTTTTTTGTTTCAATTCTTATTTTATAGTCAGTTAGTACCTTAGTTTGCTCATATTGGCGCTGCTGTTTTAAAGCGATAAAGTTAACCCTAATTATGAAGTGGAATAACAAACCTTCCAATTACAGTAATGATGAAATTTTGAAGATAGATACCAAAAAAAAATCGAAAGTTAAAAAATTAAAAAACTGATTTTATTCAAAAAATATTTAAAGCCATTTTTAGGACTTAATGAAAAGTGAAAATTTATTTACAAATCAAGGTACCTACGGTTTTAAATCGTTAGAGTTAAAAAATTATAAAGTGGGATAACAAAACTTCCAATTAATGACCAAATTTTTGTAACGAATACACAAATTTCCGAAAAGTTAAAAAGATTTAATTATTTTACCTAAATTATTTGACATTTTTACGACTTTATGAGAAGTAATATTAAAACTAAACCGGTATCTTAATACTCACCTAAATCATAGAAAAGCCAGTAAAAATAACAAAAAATCGTAAAAATTGCAGGGATTAAGGTTTATGAGGTGAATCTACAATAAAAAATGGTCATAAAATAGAGATAATTTGTCTAGGTTAAAAAAAGGTTAGAAATTATGGTACGTCAATGGTGACGCTATTTAGTAATTCACACGGGCACGTGGTATCTTGGAGCAACAAGGTGGTGGCTGCGCTAATAAAGGCGGTGAATTAAGAAAAAGTATGACAGTAGAAGGCGTACGCTTAACGTAAACCTCAGCTTCGCCAATACTTTGAAGTTAAGCGGACGAAAATCCGCGATAATGGAATGATAAGGTGTGTTGATGGAAAATGCCTTACGCGGAGTCACCCTTAAGATTTAAAAGGGGAAATAACATCAAACTAGGCGAGATAGTTATCAGTGATAAGAGGCAGTCTACGCGGTTTTGTACGTTTAGGAACGTGGACAGTTTGTTTCTAAAAGAACTTGAAAAAACCAGCGCGTCGACGGAGGGCAAAATAAGTTTTCTCTTTGGGCAGATCAGACACTAACGAATTTAATTTTAAACCGTGTTTGAAATATATCTACTTATGAGTCACAAATAGTTGATCACGTAACCTTAGATAAAAGAATGTTGTAGATTTATCGCGACGTTTTGTTAGAGTAGATAAGCCGCCAAAAGTCACCACCGCAGCGCTGGCGTTGCTGTTGAGTGTACCATCCTTTATTTGGTAGTCTAAGGACAGAATTAAACGAGATCACCGAGGTCAGTTAGTTCTTGTGGAACCCTAGGTGCCATTTATACGAAATTTTAGTTTTGCTACTAGGTGCTTTCTCAAAGTATCGTTAGCATACTAAGTAGATAAACATCGCCTTAAAACAGCCACCGTTACATTACTATACGTCGCATATAACTTGATAATCGTAAATAACGGAATTTATTATTCATATTCTTACCTATTTTCGTTCAACCAAAAAGATGTATTAAAATTTTAGAAACTAAATTTCACGTTAAGCCTTGGCACTGAAAGCTAAGTAAAGTTTCAAAACGTTCCTTTTTCAATAAAATTTGAGCGGCGGCCCGTGACCAACGTCAAAATAACTAAGCCCCTCCCAACCTAGCGACTGAGACTAGACTAAATAATGGTTAAAGAAAAGTCCAGGTTGGGTAAAACTTGGGTCTATTTGAAAGATCATGTTTAAATAAACTCAAAAATATCAGTCGTAAAATTGTATCTTTTTTTAATGACGAGAAATTAATTTTTAAACGAGCCAAATTTACCCACCAAGCGATCTGCCATTTTGTTTCGCGGTGACGTTTTAGGACTTTAAATCACGCGCTGTTCGCGCCATAACAGCGCTCTGTTCCCTGCGCGCGCTTGCTCCACGTGCGGTCTGCGGAGGGAAGGCGAAAGAAAATGGCAGCTCGCTTGGCGGGTAAATTTTGCTCGTTTAAAAATTATTATTATTATTATTACCCAACCTGGACTTTTCCTTTAAAATAAATACGTTTTTGGTCCTACCTTTTAATACGGTATTTTAGTGAAACATTTGTTATGTACTTTATTTTGTAAACGTAGTAGATAGTAATAGTTTCTTCCATTTGTTCTTAACCGTTCCCAAAAACTGCAAGACTGCAAAATCTGATTTTTACCGGTTCTGTTATTTACACAGCAACTAAAAAATTATCTCAGATTAAGAACGTTTAATTTATAAGGGCTATAAAAAATCTTAAGTATACAGAGATGTTAACAATAATGTAATATAAGGGGAAGATACGACAGTACAGAATAAGAAAGCTTTTGAAGGGCCAACATTTGCTTACCATTTTTCGAACATAAAGGGATAAAAATATTGTTTTCCGCGTGAACTAAAATTTTAAACGGAAAATTTACAAAAAAAAACTAAAAAAACTTTACTACATTATTCCGTAAGTTTGTATTTAATTATAATATTCTACCACTTTGTATTTAATTATAATATTCTACCACTTTGTATTTATTTATAATATTCTACCACTTTGTATTTAATTATAATATTCTACCACTTTGTATTTAATTATAATATTCTACCACTTTGTATTTAATTATAATATTCTGCCACTTTGTATTTAATTATAATATTCTACCACTTTGTATTTAATTATAATATTCTACCACTTTGTATTTAATTATAATATTCTACCACTTTGTATTTAATTATAATATTCTACCACTTTGTATTTAATTATAATATTCTACCACTTTGTATTTAATTATAATATTCTACCACTTTGTATTTAATTATAATATTCTACCACTTTGTATTTAATTAGAATATTCTACCACTTTGTATTTAATTAGAATATTCTACCACTTTGTATTTAATTAGAATATTCTACTTTGTATTTAATTAGAATATTCTACTTTGTATTTAATTAGAATATTCTACTTTGTATTTAATTAGAATATTCTACTTTGTATTTAATTAGAATATTCTACTTTGTATTTAATTAGAATATTCTACTTTGTATTTAATTAGAATATTCTACTTTGTATTTAATTAGAATATTCTACTTTGTATTTAATTAGAATATTCTACTTTGTATTTAATTAGAATATTCTACTTGGTATTTAATTAGAATATTCTACTTGGTATTTAATTAGAATAGTCCACTAGTTTGTATTTAATTAGAATAGTCCACTAGTTTGTATTTAATTAGAATAGTCCACTAGTTTGTATTTAATTAGAATAGTCCACTAGTTTGTATTTAATTAGAATAGTCTACTAGTTTGCGTTTAGTTTTATTAGTTATTTTAATTTTTAATTAATAATATACATCCAGGGTGGCCTGTACGTGAGCAGTCGCTATACAGCAGACACCTTTTACGCTCGGGCTTCCGTTAAAATCCAACGTTAAGATAATTATATCAAAAGTCTACTGTTGGAATCTCTGGCTGAAATTTTGACTTGGATGTAATTATCTTAACGTGAAGAATTTCACTGTAAATTGCAATGGACTGTGCACATATAGAGCACCCTGAATGTATATTGGTTTTACTGATATCGGCAGATTTCCGAGAAAAGCCAAGAGTTTCAACTAAGAACTGATGAGCCCAATAGGGCGAAACCGGTCCACTGTTGGAATCTCTGGCTGAAATGTTGAATTTTTACTACTAATTTAATTTGGGAAAAGTTATTCAAACCCTTAGAGTAAACTCAAATTTGTACTATCTATAATTAAGATCAGATGTATTTAGGATTTCTTACTGCTCATGTTAATATCAATTTCGAAATCTTCGGATTTAGAAAAATTCCCTAACTACAATAAAAAAGTTTGTTTTACTAAACAGGAACTAACAAGTACAAGTGGACTATACTGGTCAGTAAATTTCGTGAACAAAAAAAGTGAACTATGACTGCAAGGACGAAGGACGAGGAGGCGATGGGTGGTTTACCACGGATCCTGGTCAACCGAGAAGCGTTGACCCAACGGACATTTGACAAAGTACACGAAGCTCGCAAACCGGTAAAGAAGGCTTTGAGCAACAGGGCTGAGACGTCAGTCAGGTCCTGCTTTACCGGACGCCGTTGCGTAAGCATGGTCAAGAATCGTTTCCCCATCCTTGATTGGCTGAAGAATTACGACGTCAAGAGTGACCTCCTGGCTGATTTGATTTGCGGAATCACCATTGCTATTTTTCAAGTGCCCCAAGGTATGGGCTACGCTATGCTGGCTCAAGTACCACCGGTTTATGGCCTGTACACTTCGTTCTTCCCGGTTTTAATCTACGCACTAATGGGGACATCAAAGCAAGCTTCGGTTGGTGAGTGAACTACCCCTTTTTATTACTGTTGCATTTTGGACAGGGCCGGATTAAGACTTTTAAATTTAGAAAATGCGGTGTATCCATAGATGTATTGGCGTTTTTTTTCATTTTACTGCTCGAGATTCGCTCAGAATCAATGTTTGAAGTTATTAATCTCTCTGCGATTGATAGAGAAATTGAACATAATTTCAAGATTGTTTCGGGGAATACGTAAAAATCTTGCTGTGAGAGACATCTCGATTCGTTGATCTATCCAAATCAAAAAAATGATCAGAGCACGCAAATGGAACATGAAACGTTGATCGGGTGATCTCCAGCGCGGGAGAGCAGGCAAATGTAACGCCTTAATTCAAAATATGAACAATAATTCACCATTAGCGAGGTTGAAAACCAATGTTTGTACTTTTGAAAAGTTTCCTCTTGCTCCGTAATCGCGAAGTCTCTTGATGCCATAAGCCTGAATCCTGTCTAAAAATATAGAAATAATCCACATCTCAATTTCTTCTTTCTCAATCTTGAAACAAATTTCGATTTGGGACGTTTTGGGTTGTTTCATTAAAGGGATTAGAATCTATATCTGCTAACAAGCGATACCACTTGGGTCTTAACGTAACTAGCGCCCTAGGTTCTGTTAAAAGCTTGGTGGCAGCTAAGAGAAACAAACACAAGGAGAACGCAGCTAGCCTTTAAACACGCTAACGAACGGTTGTGTACGAATTTCATTGGACGAGCGTCACGAGCCTTTACGCTGAACGTTTTACGGACGGGGGGGAAAGACAATTTCCGAATTTTCCCCTTCTAACGGCAGCAGGCGCTAAAGCGTCTAGCCAATGAAAAATGTACACAAAATCCACGACTTTTGACTGGTTGCGTTCTCCTTGTGTGGGGTGTTGTGTTTGTTGCTCCTAGGTGGCAGAAACTTTAAATTCCTTGATTCACCAATAACCAACATGATGCATATTAAAATTAATTGTTGTGAATCTCGAATTATTCGTAAAGATTTTATAGTTCCAAAACAAAGAAAATAATCTGAATTATTTCGCTATATTGTTTAGTTTCCACTAGCTCGAGCAACGTACAAACCTTTTTACTTGCGTAAGCAAAAATACATAATTTAGTGGAATTTAAGCTGAAGACAGTAACGCCAAACTATTCATACCATAAAATTCATTTTGATCTTGTGTAAACTAGGTTTCTATGGATGCTCTATTAATTACGATAAAATTATTTCGCAGGCGCATTCTCTTTGACCTCTCTGATGACGGGCGCTATCGTGATAAAATGGGCAGATTTCAACAAAGGACTTGACGAAACGCGTACCAACTCCTCGGTGCCGGGAAATCACAGCGTCGTATTCGCACCCGATGGTGGAACGCTGTCCATCGGAGGAGGACACGTCCGAAGCGACGACCAAGAATTCTTGGACTTGTCCCCCATCGAAGTGGCCATAGTCGTCGCTCTACTCTGCGGTATCTATCAGGTACATAGTGTCTTTTGCCTAGTTCGTCGATGGTTCGGGTTGTAATTTGTCTTTCGTAACAGGCTGCCTTCGGACTTCTTCGACTCGGCTACTTGGCCGTGTACTTAAGCGAACATTTGGTCAGCGGCTTCACCACCGGAGCGGCCATCCACGTCGCCACCAGTCAGGTTCAAAACATCTTCGGAATACCCAACTTCCCCGCCCATCACGGAGCCATGAACCAAATTTACGTGAGTAATTGCCCTACTGAAAAGCGTGGGACTCTTCTGGATTGAACCCAATTTTATTGCCATGTCCTACAGACTTACATCGACCTGTTCAAACACATATCAGAGACTCATCTGGTCACCTTCGCCATCTCGGCCACGTGCATGATTATCCTCTGTATCTTCAAGTTCGGGGTCAATCCGTGGGTTTCCAAGTACAGTCGCGTTCCGGTTCCGATTGAACTGTTGCTAGTCATAGCGGGCACCGTGGCATCCCACTTCCTGTTCCTGCATCCAGACCACGGGGTGGAAATTGTGGGTTACATTCAAACTGGATTTCCAACCCCCACAGCGCCTGCTTTCTGGTCCATGGGCAAGCTAGCGGTCGAGAGTTTGGCCGTGGCCATCGTCGGGTTTTCGTCCACGGTGTCCCTGGGCAAGATTTTCGCTCAACGTTACGGTTACGAAATCGACGCCAACCAGGAACTATTTGCTCTGGGAAGTTGCAATCTTTTCGGGAGTTTCTTCTCCTGCATTCCTTCAGCGGCATCCATCTCCAGGTCCAGCGTCCAGGATGGAACGGGCGGTCGAACCCAGTTGGTCAGTTTGATAAACTGCGCCGGACTTCTCGTGGTTTTGTTGTCGTTGGGGTCGCTACTGGAACCCTTACCAAATTCGATTTTAGCGTCGATTATCGTGATCTCTTTGAAGGGTATGATATTCCAAGTAAAGGACTTCGTGAAGTACTGGAAAGTTTCCAAAGTTGATGGGGTAGGTTGCCGCGAAAAATTAATAAATATTAATTTCGAAATGATAGTTAAAATATTTGTTTAAATCAAAC
The DNA here is from genome assembly GCF_980474605.1 of Leiobunum rupestre. Classification (NCBI taxonomy): domain Eukaryota; kingdom Metazoa; phylum Arthropoda; class Arachnida; order Opiliones; family Sclerosomatidae; genus Leiobunum; species Leiobunum rupestre. The sequence goes on along the minus strand of NC_143384.1, from coordinate 73,349,449 downwards.
AGTTGATCTGGATGGTAACATTCCTATCAGTGCTGTTAATAGACGTGGATATTGGACTGCTAGTCGGCGTTATTTTCTCGTTGATTACTTTGGTCTTCAGGTCTCAAAGGCCCAAGGTATTCCTCCTGGGAAAAGTGACCGATACGGATGTCTATGTCCCTGCTGATCGGTATGCGAGAGCCAAACAACATCCCGGTATCAAGATTTTCCGCTTCGGTGGGCCATTGCATTTCGGCAACGTGGAGTATTTTTCGAATGCGTTAGAGAAAGTCACGGGAATTTCAACGAGGTAAACTTAGATAGGAGAAATTGCTCAATATCCTTTACCATTAGACTATATATGTATACACTTTTAATGCCTACGGAAGAATATGGTGGCCCTGACTATTTTAATTGAAACGTGGTTTATGTAGCACACGGCGTGCTAAGTTAGGCTAGTCGACGTTAAACCTTGTCTGTGCTCTTTACAAAAGAGGTAAATGTGATTTTACGCGGAATAGGCGGTTAAATAAAACTTCACCCAAGGAAATCGCCAAGAAGTAATATTTCAGAGAGCCAGGACTGAAATAATGGAATCTTTGCACCTGTCATGTTTTTGATAAGCTGTAATACATTAAAAAAGCTACCCGGTTAAAAATAAACACTAATTGTATACCGCACCGGTGAAAAAGGTTCTATTAATATAATAAACACTATTTACAGTTAGGAGTAAGAAACACAAGGAGAACGCTGCTATCCTTTAAACACGCTAACGCAGGGTTGTGTACAAATTTCATTGGACGAACCTTTACGCTGAACGCTCTACAGGCGGGAGGAAGACAATTTCCCGAATTTTCCCCTTCCGACAGCAGCAGGCGCTAAGGCGTCTAACCAATGCAAAATGTACGACTTTTGACGGGTTGCGTTCTCCTTGTGTGGGGTGCTGTGTTTGTTGCTCCTAGATAAACAGTGACTTGCAGGTTCTGGCTCTCGGAAATATTACTTCTTGGTGATTTCCTTGAAGATGTTTTATTGAAGCGTCCAATATATAAGTTTCCCGAAGAACAGGACGTAGTTCGTAGCACGCAGTGGCGTAGCTGATGGTCCGCAGGGCCCGCGGTGCGGGGGGCCTCGAGCTTCGGGGGGGGGGGGGGGCGCTAACCATTAAAAAATTAAAAGGGGGGCGCATAGAAATTTTGGCGGAGGGGGGGAGGCTTTGAGTTCTCAGCTACGCCACTGGTAGCACGGTGCAAATGGATCCGTTGACATTGCAAGCGCATATACGCAGTTTCCTGCCTTTACCATGTAGTTGACAAATTTGTTTTCAAGTTTGGCTGGTGGAAAAAAGAAAAGTCAATCAACTTTAAGCTCAAACACGGTTGAGGAGTCTGTCTCGGATAGCAAAGCTGTTTTAGACATGGACATGGCTGTAGTTGATTTTCCGGATCACAGCGAATCGTCAACCACGAAGCCGGAAACCAACTCATCAGCGAGTAGCAACAGTCTTTCCAGTTGGAATTCCGACGATGGAATGATTCGTCACGTCATTTTGGATTGCTCGTCGTTCAGCTTCGTGGACAATTCCGGAGTCACCATTCTCAAACAAGTCTTTCAAATGCTCACGAAGGCCAACGTGCGTTGCTCCTTGGCAGCCTGTCCTTGTAAGTATGCTTTTGTTTTCTTAATTAATGTTAGCGCCCTATCACCCTTTAGCTGTAGATGGCGCCACGGTCAAAGAAATTATAATTTGAAAATTAACCTTAACAGAAGTTAACACTCTCCGCCATAGATGGCACTATATTAAGATTTTAAACTATCCAATCAGGGAAGAGAATTTTGTATTTTAAATCTCGACAAAACCGTTCTCCACTAAAAACTGAACTTTCAACCAATCGTTGAAAATGAAAATTATGACATGCTGCTATCAGAGTGCCATCTACTAACAAATAACGCCATCACCACGTTACCTCGGATGAATATTACCCCTTTAAAGACGTCTTTGCCCCTTAAAAATTGTAAATCGATCTATTCCAACGTTGCAATAAAACTGAAAAGTCAAGACTGATTTTAAGAAAGTAACTGCGTTAGCTTCTGATAAACTTAAAAAATATAGCTAAATATTGTCTAGTTGTGGACTTAAAAGGCAAAAATTTATATATATATATATTTTGGCAACCCTGTTAACAGATTTAGTACCCTATAATTGAGATTTTCGTAATTTTTGAAGAGTTTAAGTGTAATTTATTGGTAATATAGTCTCGTAACGCAAACTACCCAATAATTAAGAGTAAAAATGTTGCAGACCTTAAAAGATATTTTTTTTTACAGTATCAGTATTTAAAACATTAGAAAAAGGTGGCTTTTTCATTGTGGTCCCGTACGAGTATGTTTTCCCCACGATACAGGATGCCATCATTTGCGCCCAAAACTCCGAATCAAGCCCTACTATTCCAAAAGAACGTTATTAGTTCAAATAGACACCCATCAATGGAACCTCAAGAATCGGGGTACAGCTACATGGGTACAATAAGAAGTACATAACATATACATAACGATAAAAGTATCCATCAAAAAAAATGTTATGTATTACTGTCTAATGTAAAATGCACAAATTACACTCCTTATGGTAGGATGTAAAATTTAGACACGTACCACACCCCAGATATGATATAAAATGCAAATTATACTCATAATTGAAGTTGTTTCAACAGGAAAATAAGTTTTTAAAATCTTCTTACTAGTTAGCTGGAGCCTTTGAATGCCATCTTGTTTCAAGGTATTAACATTAGCGGTATTGAGAGGATACTTATCTGTTAAGATATATTTTGTGTACTTCTGGTAAATATTTCCATATATAACAACTTTTCATTTCAGATTTTAACTAAGAGATAATCACTCGATTTTATTGAAAATATAATTTTCAATATTTTAGACATTCATCTTCCATCTTTATTATTATTTGTATTTGTTATTCCTTTTTTCCCCAAAATGTAAAATGTATCTATTAGTGACTTGTTAGTGCTTTTGCGAACTGTCAAATCATGTCTTCATAAATCATTGTATATTAAGAGCGCTTTTTAATCAATAAACTATCAAAATAATTTGCAATGTTTTTGATACTCATTGAATTTCTAAAATTCTAATACATTACCATGCTTTTCCCATTATTTTAATTCCCAATGAACTGTATTCCTATTTCCTCCAAGGGGCGGAATTCGGAAGCTAATAAATAGAATTTGGGGAAGCCCATGAAATTTTAACCGGGTTTCCATGCAATAGAGTTGCAATGGTTTCACAGAAGTGAACATCAGTGGCGTAGTCGAAATAGGCGCTTAAATTAAACGTCTTCCCAGAAATTGCCAAGAAGTAAATTAATTTCCGACAGCCAGGACTCATAAGTTACTATTTATATAGTGCTTGTTGAAATATTAGAAAGCTGGAAACTTTTCTCGAACATATAACATCGGTTTTTTGCTAAGCCTTAACATGCCAAAAAAAGTTACGTGGTTAAAATGTAACACTTGTTGCATACCGTACTGCAAAAGTAATACTTTTAGTTCTAAAGCAATTAGTTTTCATCTTTTTCCGAAAGATAATTTTATACGAAATGAATTAACTCTGCCTCCATGAGAAGCCTTAAAATTGCCCGGTAATAAAAATATATTCCGTATAATTTTAATTATTTATACCATAAGAGGATGATAATAATAATATCTTCTTATACTTAGTTTTAGTAACAATATTTTATTTTGCCTTCAAATATATTATCGAAAATTAACGTTAGTATGTTCCTTATGCACGTGAGCCGACGCAATTCTTATCTGACGCAAAATTCTCATGAGGGCAAAAACGCGTCTCCAATTGGCTTAAGTATGACATTTTGGCTAGCCATTCTAACCGTTTAACCGACCGACCGGAAATAGCTACTTCCCAGATGAATTTGGAGAGGGGAGTAAAAACCGAGTATCTTTTATTGAAGCGTCCATTCCCATTGCTGGATAGTAAGTTCTTGGAGTAGAGAAGTTGAACTCCAAGGTAAGTTTTCCACGAATTCCCACAACCTTATTAAGCCCCGCCCACGAAAACTCAACGGAAAACATGCCATATTTTTTAAAATATTTGGAAAATGAACTTCATAAAATTAAATTTTATTGGAATTGCAATTTTTAAATATTTTGGTTGTAAGGCCTATGAATTTATTGATTGTAATATTAAGAGGCTCCTCCTTTATATTATAAAGTCCCAAGATTCACTAAAATACACCGCTCCAGATAATTTTGAGTTTTGTATTGATAGTCCAATAAAAAAAACATAGGATAAATACCTCCAGACATAAAAATTTCCACAAAATCAACGTTTTTAAAAAAAAAAATAACCTTTTTCCCACAAAGCCAAAATGTACCCCAAAAGTCACACAATATGGGAAATTTCCCACAAACTGGGCACTGGGAGCATTTTACGTTGTTTTTAATAGTGTGCGCCCCCGAAACAAAATCCTGGCTACGCCACTGCCATTATAGCTGTTAGAAAGAGCTTAAGGAGTACCGACAGATGAACACTTCGTTTTTACTACGCAGAGTTACGTAATTTCGGGCTACAAAGGATGTGCAATAAATTTGCCAAAAATTCTATAATTTTGAAGTGTCTTGTACTACAATACTCCTATATTAGAAGCTGGGTAAAAATGCCGACCCACCCAGCAAATTTTGAATTTAAATGAAAGACCAATAAGAAACTGCTCAGCTATTTCGTGACACATCATCTGAAACGCAGACGATTTTAAACCGAATGACTAAACTAAGCAAATCTGGGGAAAATCGGTTTTTTACTTGGAAGTTTGCTTGATGAGCGCTTATCGTCATAGTGACGTAGGACGTTATTGAACGGTGTGATTTCTAGCAAAGATAATTTAAACTCGTACCCTAGATTCGAAATCACTCTCTCGCACGTTGCCGATAGCGTTTACCCACTTCCCGCTGGAACTCAGAAAAAATTCGGTCCATGGTTAGCGCCTTACCGCAACCGATGGAGCCCGATTTTTCTGAGGTCACGTGCCGGAAATAGGTAAACGCTTCGTAACAAAACCGTCAATAGGAAAGCTCTCAGTATTCTAATCTAGGTTACGAGTTTAAATTATTTTTGTTTCTAGTCAGCGCTGTTTGACGTCAAGACATCAAAAAAACTTCATGGTTTTTTTTTATGAGCATCGGATGCCCATCGCGTGACGTCAAGTCGGAAACGTGAAAAATCGTACAGTAACAAAATGTTGGCATCGATTACTCAGCGATGTTTTTGATGAGCGTTACTGAACGTACCCAAGAAATTCGTCGCCATAAAATTCAAATTTCGTAGGGTTGGTCAACATTTTTACCCACCTTTTAATATAGGCGTGAGTCTAATCTTTACGACTCCATGCTGTTACTTCATGTTGTTTGGCTGATATTCCTCTTCGCGACCAAAACCATCGTTACGCACCCTTTGGTTCACCATTCAAACCTAGATAGGTAGCGCCTAAAGTTTTTCTCATGGTTGTTCGTAAATTTTACTTCATAAATAACGATCCTGGCATTTGATTTGAATATAATTTTTACAACGTTTGCTATTCACTCTTTTTCGCGCCTTTATTTGACCCCTCTTACTTGCCTCCCGCTCGTCGGCCATTGCCTCTGCTATCAGCAAAGATAATTTAAACTTCGTACCCTAGATTCGAAATCACTCTCTCGCGCGTTGCCGATAGCGTTTACGCACTTCCCGCCGGAACTCAGAAAAAAATTCGCTCCAATGGTGGCGCACTACTGCCATCTAGGGATAGAAACTAATTTTTTTTTTTGGAAGTTGCGGTGCGTAATTTGACGCGTTTTGCGTTCAACTCGGAAGTTTTAAAACATGATGGACCACAATTATAGCACTAAAAAAGTTTCAAATCGAAAGAAAAAACCTAGACTTACTAAAGGTGAGTAATATCATCTTACAAGCGATTCAAGCATAATTTGACTAAACTTAATAGTTCATTCAATTTCATTTACCATTTTAATAGGGTTCGTGTTTAACATCGACATTCTTAAGGAATATTTGCCTGAAATTTTAGAAATTCTTCAAGATTGGCATCATTGCCGAAAGAAGATATTCAAGCACCAGAATTACCATTTGTTAAAGTAAGTTTTTATTGGAAATATATGATTTACAATTAAGCGTGTTTCTATAAATACTCTTGTTTTAAATAAAACAAATCTAGGCCTAAATATGGCGCCTTACCGCAACCGATGGAGCCGATTTTTCTGAGGTCACGTGCGGGAAGAGGGTAAACGCTTCGTAACAAAACCGTGAATGGGAAAGCTCTCAGTATTCGAATCTAGGGTACGAAGTTTAAATTATCTTTGCTATCAGCGGGGATCCTAGCATCCACTCCTTGGGTATCCGTAATGGAGGATTGGGCTGAAAGGGGAAAATAAAACATGACGCGCCAAGGAAAATACCGCGAAAAAGAGTGTATATTCATAGACTAAGGAACCTTCCTTAGTCTATGGTATATTTTGATAGGTTTATTTAAGAAAAAAAAGGACTTGTGACTTTATAATTTGTCTGTAGCAGACGCTAGATGTAGATCATACGCGCTACTTCGGAGTAGCTAGCGCCGTTACCCCACCTAGACTCGATTCAATCGCGAATAGGCGCTTAACTTAAGCTTTAAATAAAACATCTTTAAGGAAATTGCCAAGAAGTAATATTTCAGAGAGCCAGGACCCGCAAGTTACTTTGTATATAGGCTACGAGCTTAGGAAATATAGCGTTATACGCCTTAATATCCGTCAACTAAATATGTGAAGAAATAGTAGACGACTTTCTAATTCTGTTTTGCGGTTGAACCTTCAGCTGTTGCGCAGAGATAATTTTGAACGAGCAGACAGCTTTCATATATTCATTTTAAAACTTAGTCGGTAGGTGGCGAATTTGTCGATAAGCACGAGGCCTATGGCAGAGATAGTATCATAGAAATCTTATAACATAGAATGATTCCGTTTAAATACAAAATGGGCCATTTACATTTTCGGAGGTTTCATCATTATCAGCCAATCACGATTCAAAGAGTGACTACGGCAACGACTCGTTGCCATCTAGTTTGAGTTACTGAACGATTTTAGATTACGTCACTTTAAGAACCCGCATTTGATTGGCCCACGTCAATCGAGTCACGGCCCCCTGCACGCGCTCACCAATGCGAAAGCGGTTGAAAGGTCACGCGTTTCATTGCCCAATTGTAAAGAAGGGTAAAGGCCAATACCCTATATAAAGCCATAAGTATTTTAATTTTACGGTCCACTAATAAGCGAGTTTCAATAATAAATAACTGACACGCGCAGATAGATAAAAGCAGACCAGGGCTGCGTTCAACAACTTTTAACGGAGAAAAACCGTTGAGTTATCGTTGAGTTCTTTTAATCAACACTACGTCACAAAAATCTAAAAGTTGTTGTACGATTTATAGTTCGCTGACTTAACGAACAAAATATCGTCTGCTACCCCTTCTTTAACTTTGTCGAATGACGTCACGACACCGATGAGCAACGGAAAAACCATCTCGCTCAGCCGATGTTTCCGCTGAGTCTCCGATGATCAACGTGACGTCAAAAAACCCGTTCAGCAAAAAACCGCTGACCGTTGAGCTCAGCGCTGAGCTTTTTTTGAGTTGTTGAACGCAGCCGAGGATGGTAATTTGACGTCATACCTCAGAGTGACCTCGGTGTCGGTGACCTATTTTGTTGTGGCACGGCCAACTTTGATCACGCGCTGTTAGCGCGCGCTACAGCGGCCAACACATTCGTCGAAATTCCGCGAGCAAGGATTTTCCCCCTATAAACTGTACTATAACGTGTAGGAGCTCAGCGCCACGCTCGGTTATTATATTGGCTTCAATGTCAAAACTATTATAAAAATAATAATCCGCTAGGGGCGCTCACGTCATACACATCTTTTGCTAATAGGTTAACACAGAAACGTTAACGAATGAGATCATAGAAATCTCATAGGTAACTAGAATGCTGCCGCCTACGGCCGAGCTTGACGCCAGTTCGCCTTGAACCTTCAGCCAATGAGAGGCCGTAGAGTGGTTCCGCCAAGGAGGATAATAATCCTCCTTGGTTCCGTTACTATAGCGGGAGATAGGTGAAGTCATTCTCTCCGGTGACATTAAATTCTTGGCAGAACCACTCTTTGAGCTCTGATTGGCTGAGATCTGGCGTCGTCTGCCACGGCGTTTGGGCCATTTGCCAGTTACACGGCAGCATTCTAGTTACCTATGAGATTTCTATGAATGAGATGGCCGCTGTAGCGCGAGAGATCGAAGTTGGCCGTGGTTGTGGCCAGTACTTTCCTAATAGTTATTTAACTTATTTTTAAATCAGACAGATGGCGGTGTGATTATTGAAATTCACTTATTGTATGTTCCATGTTACGTTTTTTCTATGGAAATGTTAGACAGATTACAGAGGCATACTTATTGACATTTATATACATATGATACTACAGTGGAAAATTGTAGTACCTACAGCATTGAAATACTTCTATATTTACATAATAATCAGCTTTGGTTTACGGAATAAATTGTAACAACAGTGCTAAAATACTTCAATGAATATAAGATCCCTTGGGCATTTTCGAAGGAAAGATCCTAAATATCGGCTTTTGAAAGCCAGACGGCTATGCTGAATTTGTTGATAATAAAAAAATCGGCCCGCTATCGCCATCTATTAACCATTAAATGAATTAAAAATGTTCGATTTTATAATTTATGCGCGAATTACGACATTGATCTGGTGGAAAATACGAAAGTCAAGCGTCTAAGACGCTTAAAGCATTGTTTTCACTTCGTTAATAATTTCTCGGTCACGTTTTTGTGAATCTTTCGACCAGAATAAAAGAAAATAAACAATTTTCAGAAAACGTCTTTGGGCCTCTTCACTCATTATCTACCAATTTCACCAATTTAAGCGTTTTTTGATAGGGCTTTCAGCCTCCAAAGTCTCCCGTGATAATTCATAATCGTGTTTACACATAAATTATTTCGCGCCGACTCTAAATTTTAATTAGGTAAACGTTATTTATTCTAACGTGTTTAAGTGAGTTAATCGGTCGATTAGAAATATTATACGCATAATAAAATCAAACGGAAAAATTACAGAAAAACAAATTTTCTTTGGAAGAAAGTTTAATTAGTCCAAAGTAATTGTTCAATTCCATATCAACTATTCCAATTAAGTATGACTAAAAGGAAAGTTAATTATTTCAGTCTGTTAGCTAAACTGTATTAGATTATTTATTTTTAGTTATAGTAGTTTCAGAAGCATATTATATACTTATAAAAGACAAGTGTCTATACTATTAATATTATTTGCTTGACCTGCACACAACTCACATTGTCTTCTCAAATACATAATTACATTGAGTTATTAACACTTAAAATTTTTGGAAAATGAACTTTTTAAAATTAAATTTTATTGAAATTACAATTTTTAAACATTTTGCTTGTTAGGCCTATACATTGTTTGATTGAGGAATTAGGAGGCGCCTCCGTTATATTATTTCTAAAATCCGAAGATTCACGAAAATACACAGCTCTAGATAATTTGGATAGTCAAATTTAAAAAACCGCAGATATGAAAATTTCCGCAAAATCCAAGTTCAAAAAAATAACTTTTTCCCCACAGAGCCAAAATGGACAATATGGAATATTTTCCACAATCTGGCAACACTGCACGAATTTCCCGCCAAACCGCGGATATGTACACCGTATCACGGATCAATATTTACCGAGCATATTACTTTTCCTAGGCATGTAAAGCTGTAATATTACACTGCAGGGAGGCCAGATTATCAACCAAAAACGCGCCAAAATAAAAATGAAAAAATGCCCAAACTCCGCCAATCCTTATTTTGAAAAGCAGCCCAAAACTGTCGATTTTCCCAAAAAATTAAACGCGAAAATTAGAAATTGTTTTTAATACGCGTATGAGTCACATGACCTAGAACTGATAAGTAGAGCTGTTTTTGGCGCGAAAATGGCAGACTCCTTAAGCAACCGACTCGAAAGTGGCAAGAGTCTTGCTTTACGAAGACGAGCGGATTATTTTATTTATTTTAAATTTTAATGGTTTTTGTCTTTTGGCGGTATTTTCTGTACAAAAAATAGTACGAAAAGCCCCATTTCCCACCAACAGCCAACCCTTTATTTCCAGCCAAATTTCTTGAAAAGAAGCCCAATTAGCTGCTTTCCAGCCCAATATGACATCCCTGTTACACTACAATCATGGACTAATTAATTAGTCCATGCTACAATGGAATAAGCACTAAATATTAAATAATTTTCCAAATGTAATAGTTTTAGTAACTCGTTAAGAGTCTTTACATGTTGAATTTGCGCTTTAGTTACGGCATTTTATTGTTAATTTAAAAATGATAGTGAAACCGTCAATTTTTAATGTGAAAATAAATTAAATTGTTTGATGTAAGGCGTTTATTTTAAAACTAGGGTATTCCCAGATAATATACTAAGAGTTCAAGATAGAAAAACTACTTTTTTTTACTTATTTCTCGAAAAATATTTTAGTCTATTTCGAAATCCGTATGAACTGTACCGTTTATTTTACTTTTATTACCAGAAGTAAATAAAATGGCTCTAACGAGATAAGTATCCATCTAGGAAGTAAAAATGGAACATTGTACTTTCGCCGGTTGAAAGGTTTTCACGTTTATTACTCCATCCCCCTCCCCCACGATAGGGGGAGGGAAACATGTCACCGGCATCTGCTTCAATCGGGTCACAGACGTCGGTTGCAGGAAACCAATGAGAAACTGTTAGAGCATGAGGCGAATTGAGAGCAATGCTAAAAATGAAAATTATGTAAAATATAAGTATATTTACTTATTTATGGTTATATGACGTATTTCAACGCGTTTTGAAAAATTAACGAACAACTGCGAATATATTTTTTATATATTTTATATATTTCATTAGCATTATAGGAAAATATATACTTATCTCTAAGAAAGAGCTTATATACTTCTGTCATTACTTCAAATCTACGCTTGACTGCTCTTATTGGTTGAACAACTGAAGGGGAGGTATCGAGAAAAAGCGTGCTTTTTTAGAAATTAGGAGACGAAAAAATCACCCCTCGAAATATAAAACTTAGTTTTCTATCGCCCTCGGAAGAGAGCAGTTGCATTTTTCAAAAGGTAAATAAGAAAAGTTTCTTTGTTATGTTTTTGTTTTGGTTATCTAATTAAACTTATAGACGCTTGATAGCTTATCGGTGCGGGAAAAAACCTTAACCCGATTTTTAGGAGGACTTACTCTAATTTATTTTCTATTATTTTTAATATTGAAATAACCTTGCGATGAGTTGACTTATTTTTTTATACTTTTAAAAACAAGTTGGTCATGAGACGGAAATAACATATTTTCACGATTAGTCCAATCCCATAAAAGCTTAACGAGTATGTTTTCATCTTTAGAGGGTATATACTCTCTAGTATGTCTGTCGCAAATATTAACCGCTGTCTGCTATGATTTTATAAACCCTTGTACTAAAATTTGTACCTTTCATTTGTGCAGAACGGACCTAGACTAAACAATACATTGACCTGTCTCCAGCACTGTCCACTTTGCACATTTAAGTAAAAACGGTTTCGGAATACCGCTTTCCCAAAAGGTTCTTAAAAGCCTCGTTGACAAATCATAGACCTGCTTATAAAGTTCACACGTACACCACAAGTATAATTGGCGCTGTGGGTAGCTTTCTGGTAACGATAGAAATCTCTTCCGCTAGCTAGTTTTCCTTTAGGGCCAAGGCTTATTTAAATTTAATACGCTTTCAGAAGTACAAATAATGCTTATTTTGGATAAATAATGGCAAATTATTGAAACCAGAAGTTGATAATATATCTGTGACGAGAGAAGTATCCACCTACGCCATTAACATGAAACATGTAAATTAGCAGGCTCCACGCAGATTCCGTTGGATGGCTCAAAATTCACCGCGCGTATCACTTCGCTTAAAGATGCAAAATGTAAAACTTATACATGGAGGTACTTAGACTAAAAACGCGTTTTCACTTGTATTTATGCGCATCAAGGTAGCCTGGTATCATATGTAACATAACCCCCCATAAGTATGCCATAAAAGCATTTAATTAATGAAACCATGTTCACGGGATGTGACTTAAATTACGTCACTAGACTCACTACCAACTCCGTGACGAAAAACGCGTCATCAACTTTACAGATGTGAAACGGAAGATAATGAATCGGATTTTGAATTCCTCGCGCATTTTTAACTTTAACAATCTGCTGCTTAGGTCGTGCCTAGTGATTTCGATTCCGTAACAACCTTAATAGGAGTATAAGAATTTACCGTTTTCTGACCCACTTATTGTAATATTTCCCTTGATAGTCATTCTGTCAGCAAAAACAGCAGCTGAAGTATATTTTTCAGCTATGTAGACGAAGATTTAAGCCCGTTTAAAATAAACCGGTGTGTTTTGACTGTCTTTAAGGTTTCATAAATTAACGGGTTTTCAATTAGAATAGGCTTTATCTTTATACTGCCAAAGCTGAGAATTTTCTATGCATCGATCTGGCAGCATTTTTCAACAAGGGGGCAAGACAGTCAGAGAGGGGTTTATTTTACGTGTGACTAACAAAACGGAGACACTAGACAATTAAAGAATGGACCTCAATTGAGGATATGGTTTGGGTATTTAATTAACCGTAAAATGTTGTAAATTTCATTTTAATTACTTCTTTGAAAAGAAACGTTAGTCTGAACGCTTGGATAACTTTTCACTTAAATCAGCTTTTATCAATTTCATTCCTGAAGGTTTTTGAACTCTAGTTTTTCCACAAGAAAAAATAATATTTATTTCAGTAGAAAATACTGGTTTAGGCGTGTAACGTATTTCCATATTTTATGTGTAAATGGGATTGTGAACTTCTATAAACGAATTTCACATTTCTGCCGCTAGGTTTAAGAGAAACTAGGGGTGATTGGCGCTAGTTACGTTAAAAACAAATTAGCGGATAATTGCTCGATTTAGTTCCTATTTGACATCAAAGTGACGTAAATTAATGTTTATGAGTTGCTGATACTGTCATAAGTTATACCATAAGTGTATAACATTATACCATAAGTGTGACACTTACTATTCTTCACATATAAAAGTTTTACTGAGAGCTATTAAGTATTCACAAGACAGACTGCATTCAGGGCTTCGTCGCCGTTTTTTGTCCGCTTGCTAACGCGTCACACGTAGTCTTTGACAGCGCCTCGCTAGGGGGAGATTTTCTTCTGACGTCACTTCGTTACTAGCTCTCAGTAAAATATTCCCCAAAGTGACAAACTTACGGAAGTATATTATAGACTTATGGATATACATTTACCAAAGAAAACCATAAAAAGGACAGACACAGTTACAACTAGGAGCAACAAACACAACACCCCACACAAGGAGAACGCAACCCGTCAAAAATTGCCATCTTGTTCTCAAAATCCATAGATTCCTCTTAAGAAAAAAGTCGGAACTAGCGAAACTACCGCCATCTATTAATCGGTTTTTGTTCTTGAAATCAAAATGACAGACAAATATTATTATTGGAATACTAGCAAAAGAGCGGCTCTTTTTATCATACGAAAATGTCGCTATCTATCGGTGGCACTTTACACTAAAACCCATAATAATGTAAAAAAATATATGACGGTCTATTTAAACTTACCCTTTACGTCGATTAAACTTTTATTGGAAGAAATTTGGATCACATTTAATATTTTTGACACATAAAATAACTCTTGGTTCTCTTTTTATCTCCACTAAATACAAACAGTCGTGGAAGGCCGTTTTTATAATGCTACGTGCGTTTGCCTGTGATGGAGTGAAGAAAAGATAAATATCAAAATGATTTCGCCGAGTCATATCAAAAACCTAAACACTCCAGATTCAGACCATCTTTATTAATTATCTTCACGGCGAAGTCATAAACCCTCCACCAAGACAGGGTATTCGGAAAATTGTTATTACGGATAAATCTTAGTCACAATCGTTCTTGGGGTTATCAACGATATTAACCTGGATTATAGTTCCTTAATTTATACCGAAAGCTTGATAATAAAATCATTTATACTAAAGACGTCATAAGACTTTCTTAATCCACCTATATATACATATCTCTCAGGTACAACATTTGGAGTCTATATTTTTTCAGTTAGCTTGGGATAAGTTGTAGGTTTTAGTGGAGAATATCTGAACAGGAATTTGCATTGTTTTATAAGTGAAAATTAATTCACGAAGTACTAGGATTACTCTCTGTTTTAGCTTGTAAGTACATGGAGACCGTATAAATTAATCTCTCAGAGATTGTCATGAATTGATATGGATGTAGTTACTTTACTGTTTCGTTGAATAGAAAAATTATGTACAAATGGCGTTTTGCACTAATTGTTTTATTTATACAGGTTTGCCACAAAATTTTAGATTGAAATTCCATGACTATTCCCTGTTTTCCCTGACTATAACAAATTTTCCCTGACCTTTGGCCAAAATTTGTATTTTATATCATCAGAAGTTAATAAATTTAAATTGATTTATATTTCAGTAAAAAGGTTATTGCGATGTTTAAAATATTAGCCAAAATTTCAAGGAAATAAATGATAATCATAGAATTTGTCATAGATCTAGAGTAAAATTACCTTCAAAAAGTGCCAAGATAAAATTTAATTCCTTGAAATTTCCCTGAGTTTATACAAACTCTTAGAAATCCCTGACTTTTTAGGCCCATTTTTAAATTATCTGACTTTTCTCTGATTTCCCTGACGTGTGGCAACCCTGTTATAACTGTTTAACCTTTTGCGTGTAAAAAGCTGTTTACAAAATTTGCATCGGATGGTCCATATTCGAAATAAAATCCAAAATAACATTTAAGAAAGTTAACTATACTTAAACGGTTAAAAACGTTAATCGACATTTTAATTCCATATTTTTCGAGACAGTTTGTTACGTTAGAAAGGTTTTACTAGAACCGTTAAAATATCATAGTACTTTGGCCTTTGCAAAATGATGGTTCAAATTTTGGCGGTAACCGGAAAATTACGAATGTTCCCAGTAATGCGGGCTAGTCCTATCGGCGAAAATTGGAACTTCAAACCATAATATTGCGTAATAATGTTTTGACATAAGGTTGACAGGCCGGGTTTTGTCACGTCACTTCTGTGACTTTTTGTGGAAACATGTTTCGTAGGAGGGTGTTTTTTGTTTTAAAGAAACCGGAAAAATGTTCTAATTTGATCGGTTAATTACCACTAATTGATAATTTATGCTTAGCTAATCGTTTAACAAACCGAATCCCAAAATCCTGTGATATTTTCACTAGGCGTAGGTACTTATTAAATAACAAAAGGTAATTAGATTTTACGTTAAAACTCTTTTAATTACATGAAGCTTTATTTAAAAAAAGTTTATGGGTTGGAAACTAAACGTTGCAACCACAATGCACCATTATTCGTTTAATTTTTTTATCCATTAATTTTAGGTACAGCTATCTGTTTACACAATGTGACAGCTGTTTAATTATTTTAATCATTTTGCTTAAAGGAAATACGTATAATTTTTTTTCTGTCGTAAAGAGATAGTTGTTGAATATTATACATTTCTCTTTGAGCTTATAATTTGATATATTATTTGAGTTGATCCCTATTTTCTCTATTTCAGTCTGATTAAAGAGCCAGCATGTCCGATGAAAGCAACCACTCTTTGCATCTTCACATCAATCCTACAAATGAAATACAGACAGAGATTACAGAAAATGGTATCTTGGACTGTAATTCAAATGGACATAGTCAACAACGAGATGTTAAGCTATGCCTAAACGGTCACAATGATTTGGAGAAGCAGTTAATCAAGAGAGTCCGTTTTTCCGTCCATAGAGATGCATTTGATCAACAAGAATTGGAAAACTTATACCATATTGAACAAGAACCAAAATCTGTTAAGTATAAAGTTAGTTTGGCATGATTGAGACTTTTTATGAACTTTTCGTAGTCTATTTTTAATTTTTTATGCGTTTCATTATTATGTATTGTTTTGCAGATCTTAAAAAGACTGAAAGCATCATTTTCCGTATCAGGATTGGACATATTAAATTTTTTAAGATCCATATTTCCAGTTCTATCTTGGCTTCCCAAATATAAACTGAAAGAAAATTTATTCAACGATGTTATAGCGGGTTTCACAATTTCTATTCTCCACATACCACAAGGTTTTTATTTTTATTTTAAAATTCGTAAGTGTACTATTTTTTAACAAGCTTAATTTGAAATAAATGTTTTACAGGAATGGCATATGGCCTTTTAGCTTCAGTAGAAGCAATAAACGGATTATACGTGTCATTTTTCCCTGTTTTGATCTACTTTGTGATGGGCACTTCGAGACACATTTCGTTAGGAACCTTTGCCGTTGTTAGTTTGATGCTAAGTTCTGCGGCTGATCAACTAAATGCCGTTGTTTCGCGAGAGGTACCTTCTAAATTGTCATCTGCAGCTGGAAACCTGAGCCACTACATGGTTTCCAAACAAGATGTACCATTAATGCCATTTGAAAATGATGCTTTCAATGGTTCCTTGGATTATAGTTCAGATGACCAAGTTTCGTCCACTTTTATTGGACTTGATCCAACTCTGTGGCCCCCTACGCGATTGGAGGTTTTGACAGCCATGTGCCTCGTAACTGGAATATGGCAGGTTAACATTTCCTATTCGTATAGTACCTTCAGGAATTTATGTTTATGTTTACAAATTTTGCAGGTTTTGATGGGAGCTTTCCAATTAGGATCCTTAACGGTTGTTTTGTCCGATCAACTTGTCTCTGGCTTCAGGTGAGAAATTTTTTATTTTATTATTCGAAATATTAACTTCATTATTCTGAATATTAACATCATTATTCTGAAAATTAACTTCATTATTCTGAATATTAACTCACGTTACTTAAAAAAATAGTACTGGTGCTGCAGTTCACGTTGCCACCTCCCAAATGAAAGATCTGTTTGATATAAGAGTGAAAAGATACAGTGGTCCCTTCAAAATTGTTTATGTATGTTTATCAATCTGTGTGTTAAAAAAAAGTTGTTATAAAAGTGTTTCACAATTTCAGTCGTACATTTCTATTTTTGGAGATTTGGGAAACGCTCGAATGGCTACGGTATTTATAAAAATTGTTAATCAAAATATTTATAGATTAATAATTCTGGTTTATTGTTTATGACAGATTGTAATTTCTGCGAGCGCTATTTTCATCCTGGCGATAGTGAAAGAGCAGATAAATGCCAGATTCAGTAAATCTTTACCGATGGCAATCCCCATCGATTTAATTGTGGTTATTTTGGGCACCTTGGTATCTTTCTTGGCGGATTTTAATGGCAACTTGGGCGTTAAAATAATGGGCACGATACCCACTGGTCTTCCCACACCGCAGCCGCCTAGAATAGATTTACTGCCTAAAGTTATGATTTCCAGCTTAGTCGTTGCTATCGTAGCATTTGCCGTGTCTTTGTCAATGGCCAAGATATTTGCAAAGAAGAATAAATACACCATTAGTCCTAATCAGGAATTATTAGCTCTCGGATCATCGAACATTGTTTCCTCTTTCTTCCAATGTTATCCAAGCGCTGCCTCTTTATCAAGATCCATCGTTCAAGAAAGATCGGGTTGCAAAACTCAAGTTGCAAGCCTTATTTCCTGCGCAATTCTGTTGATTGTCTTATTAGTCATTGGACCATTATTTTACACCTTACCTAAAGTAATAATTTAATTTACAAACATCTTTTTAAACTTCACCTATTATTTTATAATTTTATTTTAGTAAGCAAATTTATAATATTTTTATTTTTAGTAATTTAATTGTTTATTTTGGTAGTGCATTTTATCCAGTATAATTCTGGTAGCTTTAAAAGGTATGTTTATGCAAGTCTTGGACTTCAAAAAAGCGTGGAAAATATCCAGATCTGATGCTGTAAGTAATTTGTTAATTTTTCCCTTTATTTTTCACCTCTTTTCTAATCTAAAAAAATTTACAGTGAAATTATATGTTACTTCGTAGATGATCTGGCTGGTTTCCTTTCTATCCACGGTTTTGATAGACGTGGATTATGGGCTAGTTTGTGGGATAATCTTCTCGCTACTTACGGTTCTAATTCATTCTGTCACGTATGTTATTATTTTTAATCCAGCTTATTTAGATTTGGTCTAATCAAATCTTTTAAATACAGGCCACATAGATGTTATTTGGGAAATTTGCCACATACTGACATTTATCTCGACACTAAACGATATCCTGAGGTATAATTTTCTATATTTTTATGACACTTGATTTTTATTTATCCTTAATTATTCTACAGGCCAAAGAAATTACAGGAGTCAAAATCTTCCATTTTGGAGCAGCTTTGTATTTTGCAAATAGGGAAGTCTTCAAGACTGCGATCACAAAATTACTCGAAGATAATACAAAGTAATTAACTAATTATATTATTTTAAGGCTGTGCGAGTAGTGGTTTTAGGCAATCGAGTCGGGTATCGAGTAACAAATTGTTTTTCAACTATTTGAGTTGAGTAATATTGAAGGCAAGTCGAGTAATCGAGTAATTAATTAAGGGGAAATTTTCTCTTATTTGAGTCGAGTAATTAAGAAAAAACCTCGAGTAATATTTTTAACGAGTCGGGTTATTGAGTACTTGATTAGGAGCTGGTTTATTCAAGAAATTATTAAATTAAATTTAAAAGGAGTATAAAGTAACTTAAATCAATGCTGAAAAATATTCCTTTAATTTAAATGATCCACAGTTTCCACAACTTTGTAGGTACCGTTTATTGCCCCCCAAAAAGTTGTAAAAACACCTCTTTGAACTCTGAAGCAACGATGATAGAAAAAACAAATACTCGATGAGTTTAGAAAACAGCTTATTCGAGTAATCGGGTATCTGACTATGCAATTTTTTGGTACTCGATAATCGACGAGTATTTTCCAATTATTTATTCGAGTACTCAACGTCAAAAATTGGTGAGTAATCAATGATGTTAGAGTACTCGCACAGCCCTAATTTTTTTGCTTTTACATTTTGAATTTTTGTTGAGAATATGATAAAAAAACTTTTGGGGTTAAAAAAGTAAAAAAACCCATATTTGGGGACTAAAATATTTTTTATAATGAGTTAACAAAATATTTTTGCAGAAAATCAAAAGTTTTTAATATTTTCCTTTTTTCAAATAAGTATGACATTTAATATTAATAATATTTTCTGACTGACTCCCCCAGCTGTTATGTGGATTCGCAACCGCACTGAGTATTTTGTTATCGTCTTTGGTAATAGTATATCTCCCCTTGGGCACATTTAGACACGCCACTGAGAACTTAATCAATTGTTATTGATTGCGCAATTACTCTGAAAATCAGTCTGGTGATAATTTTTGCTAAATGTCATATTTACTATATGTTACGTGACTTATGATATAGTCTATATAAAATTGTTACACATGGAATTTTTTATAGAGACCAAGATTCTGCAAAGGAATCAAATCATAAAGCTATATTCCATCATTTAATTATTGACTGTTCCTCCTTTTCCTTTTTGGACTATGCGGGAGTCGAGATGTTGATCGAAGTATCCAAAGAGTTGAAAGAAGATAAAAAAATTAAGGTATTTTTGGCAGGCTGCAGTGTGCCAGTGTATGAAAGACTCGATTCCGCAGGTTATACCTCAAAAGTGGCCCAGCCTTCTATTTTTCCCACAATTCACGATGCTGTTCTGCATTGTAGTCAAAAGCCAAATCAACTTCATTTAGATGGAACATGTACTAGTTCAGTGTCTTGAAATTGCAGTGATCACATTTGATAAGGATTAAGTGAAACAAATCGTAGAACCAGTCTAGATTAAAACTAAAGAGTTTTATAAATACATAAAAAGAGTTATATAGTGGCCTTAATAAAATTCTTAGTCTGCTACTAAGTCATGTAATAACTAATAAGGCTAAATGGCTAACGAATGTATTTTTAAAAAATATTGAATGTTGATTTTAAAGAAGTTTCATACAGAAAGCCACCAGACAAAGTTTCTAGTATAAAACTATTTAATTTATTTCTAGTTTTGATAAATTAAATTAGTTTGGCATTTTTGTAGTCCTGTTTTAAGGAAGCCATTTCATAGCCTAGATTTTATGTTTACAGTTTTAGTTTAAAATCAGTATTTACTAAATAGCTTTATTATTATGCGTAATTGATGTTTATCATTTCAAGATTGTGTAATTACAAGAATTGTTAGAGCATTATTATTTACATTCCTTTTTACCAGTTTAATAATCATTGATGCCATGTAATGTTGTGATACGCGGTGTACTCTTAAAAGTATTTAAAAATTTGTACACTTTATAGTAACAAACTTGAGTGCAATATGTACAGAAAATACGGAATAACTATTTTTTAGGAAAATTGTAACATTTTTCTGTACAATTTATGCACAAAACGTTGTAAAGATGTAAAATTTTGTATTATTAAATAAAAACAGTTACATGGTTTTTGAAAGAGTTTATATCATCACCAATATAAATACTTTATTTAAGCTTTTTTGACTTGTTAGTTGCATTTAGTGATTCTACAAACAAACATACAAAATGGATTTGCATAAAATCACACACTTTAGACCAAAAATGGCCCGTTATGTGACTAAAGACATCTGGAAATAATTCTGATAACATTTTATCAAATACTTTAAGGAATACAAAACCAGTGCAACTTAAAATTGCTAATATAAAATAGAACCATTCTTTAGTGCGCCCTTTTTTAATTATTACCAATAATATTACAGTCACAGTTGCTATTATATGAATGAATAACGCTACATCAAATCCTAAATCCCAAATTAACGTTATAAAGAAACTGAGTATGGACACAGGCATTATGAATTTTATAAGTACCCTTGGAAAAGAAAGAGTTTCGCAGCCCCATAGGAAGGTCCAAGCGAAAAAAGGTAAAGTTACCCATTGATCTAAAACTGCGGAATGAATAGTTTGGTACACAATACGATAACATTGAATTGGTCCATAAAATAAACACATCCAGGAAAACATGCATAGCCAAAAATCATTGTTTTTGGATTTTACAAGCCAGTATGCACCAATTATAATGTATCCCAAGTTTACAACAGTGTTTGCAGGCATGTTTACATAATTATACAGCCATGGAGGAAAGCTTTTCGGATATTTTTCGGCGTAATGTTCTAGCCCGCACTCCACGTTTATCTTATCAAATATACCTTGTTGAATTAGCATAATATTAATAACTATAACGCTTAAAACGGGTAATAAAGCTTGCAAAAGCACACTTTCTTTATCTTTCATGCTCTTTTTTTTACATATAAGTAATTTAAACTGAATGAAAAAACCACTTCTCAAGTATCAAGGAACTACCTGAAATGCCAACGATTATTTTAGAATTTAGTACTCAATAATACTGAATCCTTGTATATATATTCTCCTTGGCTGCATGCATCCTGAGTACGGTATTTCTTCTTCAATTCTGCTATTACGGCCAACTTAGGAAGAGGCATTCTATAAAATTATTTTATTTCCATATTTTACTAATTAAAAGCTCTTTGTGCATCGGTAAGAAATTTTCATTCACTAGAACAAAAAATACTGATGAAAAAACAGGCAAACGGTAATCCTTTAAAAAAAAAACATTATTTTTCGATAATAGGGATAGTGAGTTCATTTTAAAAATTTCTTATTTCCACCCCACCTTCTACCTTCTTCCCCAAAAGTCAGCTGTCTTTTTGGCGGACAAAACATGGCGGCTCCCATCTACACAGCACCGAGTTTTATCGCTTTGACCGGTTCGTCGATGGCACCAATATTAAAATGGAAAAGAATTTCGCAAACAACAGGTCCAGCGCCGCGACCCAGGCACGGACATCGAGCTGTTGCAATTAAAGATCTCATGATTGTCTTCGGTGGAGGAAACGAAGGAATCGTCGACGAACTTCACGTTTTCAACACAAGTAAGTTAACCCTAACCGCTCCCCATGGTTGTCCCAGACGGCCAAATATCCAATATGGCGGCCCCCGGCCCTTAGCGTATCCGTGACAGTAGTGTTTTTCATAAAACAGGTCTTGGGGAACACTAAGCCTACTTGACATTTCCCTCCCACTTAATACCAGCTTTTATTCAAATTAATTCTCGTCTGAAAATTCTTCCCTCGATTTCTATATAATGGCGGCCGATATTTTGCCAGTTTCCTTCGTCATAGTTATTTTTTCAAGGATATTATCACCCTTTAACGCGGTGCTAAACTGCCCTTGGTATAAATTTCCAAAATGGCAGCGCCCCTAAATTCACACGCTGTTTTTTGTTTTACATTAAAAACAACCTCGGATTTATATATTATCAATATGCAGCTTTAAAGAAAATGACATTAGTATTCTCTTCATATAATCAGTTAACAATAATTAAGTGATAATTAAAACAATAGCACAAAATGTATTTTGTCTATAATCTATTTGTTTAGACAACGAATTAAAGCGAAAGAGAATGACCGGCTAGTTAAATGTACTAAAAGTTGTGAATATCCTAGAAAACACCGTCTTAAGGACAGGTTAAATAAACAAGGAAAGATAGTTTACAACAAAGTTTTAAGCCTCTGCTCTCCCGCCAAATTTAGGCGGGCTTTTTTGGGGGAGGGAAGCTCGTAGTTTTTAAGCCAGTAAATTGACGGCTTTCACTCCAACTTATTTCTATACTCTTCAGTGAAACGCTATCTAGTACTTTAAGTATCGATAGTGGCTGGGTCTAGTAGGCTTTATTAGGGCTTTCAGGTGACTTAGCTCTCAAGTACCTCTACCGGCTCTCTTTGGAAACCATTCGGGGATGGAGGAAGCTGTTTTATAGAGGGGTCTTGCGCAATCGTTGTTGTTTGGGGGACTTTCATAAAATCCAATTTGAAGTTTTTTGATAAGGGTTTATTCCTAAAGCCTAAAGTGTTTTCATTACTTGACCCGCCCATTTTGCTCTTAGATTAACCAACATTGCATTATGCATATATTATATTAACTTTTAAAAATTAAAAATATTTTAGAAGACTTTCACTAGGTAGTACAAGTGCAAATTTTTAAGTAATAATTGTTCCTTATTTCATTAGCAACAAACCAGTGGTTTGTACCACCAGTTAAAGGAGATGTTCCCCCAGGCTGTGCAGCCTATGGCTTTATTTGTGATGGAACCAGGCTTTTGGTTTTCGGAGGAATGGTGGAATATGGCAAATATTCAAATGAGTTATATGAGCTTCAAGCTAGTCGCTGGGAATGGAAGAGACTTAAACCACGGCTGCCTAAAATTGGACCTGGGCCATGCCCCAGACTTGGTCATAGCTTCACCTTGGTTGGAAGCAAAGCTTACTTGTTTGGAGGCCTGGCGAATGATAGTGATGACCCTAAGAACAACATTCCAAGGTAAATTATTAAAAAAACTCTTCCCCAAAGTCTATCACTGTATAAGAATATGATGAATTTTTGATTTAATTACCATCTTTCGGGGCTTAAACAGTTATTGCAGATAACATCAATATTCTGAAGAAAAATAAAATGATTGCTTTAATCATTTGGTTTTTATAAATTTGTTATATATTATGGTTCCCTTTTTCAGGTATCTGAATGACCTCTATATCCTTGATTTTCGCGTTCCAACCTTGATGTGGGAAGCTCCTCAAGTTTGCGGCCAACCACCACCCCCTCGGGAGTCGCACACTGCTGTTGCTTACGGTGGAAAAGATGGAAAGAGGCATAGACTAGTTGTTTATGGTGGAATGAGTGGATGTCGTTTAGGGGACTTATGGCAACTAGAAATAGGTAAAATCAAAATCCAGAATGTTTTAGGAAAACTTCCCTATTCTTCAAACCCTCTGTACTTTCTTGCTCTAGCTTTCCTTGTGTTTTATTCTACCTCCTAATTTTTAAATTTTTTTGCCAGATTCCTTAACGTGGATTAAACCCGTTGTTCAAGGTTTACCACCATTACCCAGAAGTCTCCATTCAGCAACTCTGATAGGTCAAAGAATGTTCGTTTTTGGTGGTTGGGTACCGTTAGTAATGGATGACAATAAAACTGCTACACACGAAAAAGAATGGAAATGTACAAACACTTTAGCATCTCTTAACTTGGAAACAATGACCTGGGAAGCATTCGCTATGGAAGTTTTTGAAGATGCCATTCCAAGAGCGAGGGCAGGTCATTGTTCAGTTTCGATCAACAGTCGTCTTTACATTTGGAGTGGTCGAGATGGATACAGAAAAGCCTGGAATAATCAAGTGTGTTGCAAGGACCTTTGGTACCTAGAAACTGACAGGCCACCTGCACCAACGAGAGTTCAACTTGTAAGGGCTTCAACTACGACTTTGGAAGTGTGTTGGGGGGCTGTTCCCACAGGTACTTTGGCTACTTAAGAACATTTATTTAAGACTTTGCAGAATACTTTAAATAACTTTTCTTTGCTCTTAGCTGACGCATATTTACTGCAACTACAAAAGTATGACATGCCTCCGGCATCTGGAGTAACTCCCGCTGCTACTCCTGCGACGACACCCACTCAGGCTCCATTTACCCCAACTCCAGCTCCCGCTACCATTCCTCAAACACCCACAACTCCAACCTCAGCTCCACATCAGACACCCATGCCTTTGTCCACAATCCAACCTCAAGCCCAGCCACATCCAGTGGCCTTGGGTACAAGTTTAATTCAACCCCCTTCCACTCCACCAACAACTGTGACAGTCATGCGCCCCCAGACTCCAAATCAGCCTACTTTAGCTCGTCCGTCATTACCAGTGCAACCTAGATTAACATGTGAGTTTTGTATTCTATTTACTAATTTACCTAGCCGTAGTTATTATTATTGTAGTAATAATAACAATATTGTAGTAGTTAAATTGGTACTTAGTAATTTTGATTTTATTCTTAGTGGCACCCACTCAATCTCCAGTGAGAATGACTATGGCTTCTCCAGGCATGCGTCGTATGTATTTTGTTTCCCGTTATTAACATTTTCAAAAGACTTGCAATAAATTTTTAATTATGTAGCTGGAACAGTTACTGTTGTTAGAGCCAGATCTCCAGGTCCGGGAGGAATGACTCAACAAATTAGGTTGGTTCAAGCTGGATCTCCCGGTGTTGGTCAGATCATCAAGACAGTCCAAGGGAGTCCGGTCAGCACAACATCAGCCAGTTCTAATATGAGTGGAATGGCAGCATTGGCAGCAGCCGCAGCAGCTACCCAAAAAATTAGCACAGCTAGTACAACTGTTGCCCAGTCCCCTTTGCAAAGTACCGCAAATATCAGAGTGATGTCCCCTTCGCTATTAACGTCTCAAGGTGTCAAAATAAGCCCTGTACCTGGAAGAAGTAATTATTTTGCCTTTGTTGCTTATATGTTATTTTTATTATATTAACTATGTTTCTAGCCATTACCGGAGCTCAAATGTTAAGAATGGGATCTCCAACTACAATTTTAAAAGCTGCTCCTGGTCAACCTGGTAAACAAATAATTACAGTGCAAAGAGCTCCAGGTTCCGTTGGGGGAAATCAACCTCAAATTGTAACTTTAGTGAAGACAGCTCAAGGTGTAACTGTAGCATCTGTAAGTATTTTGATCTTATTGGTTTTGGTTTGAGCCTAATGTAATAGTCAATTGTCCATGTAGATGCCCAAAATGAGTCTTATACAAGGGAAAGGTGGTACCATTCAAGGCCAAACCATACAGGGCAAATCTGGTATACCCCAAGGTGCCACGATTGTTAAATTGGTTACAACCCAAGCTGGGGTTGGGGGAAAAACTGCTTATCTTACATCTCAAGCTGGGCAAAGCCAGTTAGTAAATTTATCTTCGTTAACTGGACAAGCGGGTCAGGCAGGCCAGAAGATAATGACAACGTTACTAAGAACGCTACCTTCGAATGTCATGACCATGGCTAAACCAGGTCAAATGGCTGGCACAGTTACGTCAGTTGCTGGATCCACGGCAACAACTTCAGGAGGAATGCAAAAACAAACTATAGTCATAGCCGCACCAAAACCTGGCCAAATGGCTGGCACTGCTAAAATATTAACAACAGTTCCGAAAGGCTTGACCAATACGTCTACTTCCCAGATTATCATGAGGACTGTTGGTGGGACATCCACCACTGGTGAAGCTGGTAGGTTTTAAAAAAAAATATTTATTTTCTATTAGTGTTTGTTTTTATAATTTTTGTCAACTATAAATATAGGTAAAACGGCAACAGCTGGTGGAAATGTTTTTTCCATACCTGCTGGTGCACAGCTAAACACAGTTAGTGGTCCTGGAGGAGTTAAAATGATTGTAGTATCATCAGCAAGTTCCACTCCTGGCCAGCAAACTTACACTATTGTCAGTAATGCGTCTACCTCTGGTACTTAAAATTTGGTGTGAATTTATCCTTTTAGTTCCACATCAATGTACATATATTGAGTGGCCCTATTGCTATGGTCGAAATGTAATAGTAGTAGTTTAATGCCGCGACAGCAGTAGAAAGGGTGCTAGTGATGAGTAAATAGAATCTTTTTTAAAACTGGACTCCGTAGTTTTCGATCCATGCGCGAGACGGGAAGCTAACGCTCACATCCAAAGAGATAAATTATTTCCTTTTGGAACACCCTCTGAGTATGGAATGGTTTATAAAAAATTGATTTCTTAGAAACCACTTAGACCACATATGTAAATGATACGTCAATTCATGAGGTATAAAATTTTCTCAATAGTGATGCCCCTTTGGGGCCATACATTTGACTGATGTGGACCTAATGTTATGGCTGGGCCAACTTATTCTTACATCAAACTAATTCTCCCTTATTAAAGGACAATCAGCACTTGGAGGTACCCAACTGGTGGCTGTTCCTGCTCAAAGCATTATGCCTACTGGGTCCCAAGGAATTACAAAAACCATTATGACAACTGCAGGCCTTCAAAAACTTGTAACTTTGGTTTCGCAAAGTCCAAAGACTGTTACAACACCATCTGTAACTGCAGTTTCTGGGGTAAATGTGATGATTTTTAACTGTATTCAAAGTTTATATTGTATTTATTTTTATCTCATTCTCCTGCAGGGTATAAATAATGTAACTGATAGTTCCCAAGCAAAAGTTATGATTGTAACAGCCCCTCCAACAGCTGTTCCTGGCACTTTAGCTGCATCACTTGAACAAGAAAGCTTGGCAGATGCTGGTATGTTTTTTGTATATAAATAGATGTTATGTAATTGTAAAGGCTTACACTTTCACTTTAGTTAGAAGTTTGGATTCCTCTCAAGTTCTTGGTGCTGTTCCTATGGAATTGGACAGTTCACTATTGGGCTCCGGGGATTCAAATGTATTGAATGTATGTTGGTTTAAACATGATTTTCCATTATATTGTAATTTAAATTTACTCTTGTTAAATTCTGTATTTATAGGTTATGTCATCTTTGGAGAATCATTTAATAGCTGCAACCGAAGGAGCCCAAGTTGATGACAGTGGCAAAGCTGAATGCACAGATGGAATTCATTGTGGAACCGACGATGAAGATGAAAAACCAAAATGTACAGATGGTATTCATTGTGGCACTGATGATGAAGATGAAAAACCCAAATGTACAGACGGAATTCACTGTGGAACCGATGATGAAGATGAAAAACCCAAATGTACGGATGGAATTCATTTCGGAACCGACGATGAAGATGAAAAACCAAAGTGCACGGATGGTATTCACTGCGGAACCGACGATGAAGATGAAAAACCAAAGTGCACGGATGGTATTCACTGCGGAACCGACGATGAAGATGAAAAACCAAAGTGCACGGATGGTATTCACTGCGGAACCGACGATGAAGATGAAAAACCAAAGTGCACGGATGGTATTCACTGTGGAACCGACGATGAAGATGAAAAACCAAAGTGCACGGATGGAATTCACTGCGGAACCGACGATGAAGATGAAAAACCAAAGTGCACGGATGGAATTCATTGTGGAACTGACGATGAAGATGAAAAACCCAAATGTACAGATGGAATTCATTGTGGAACTGATGATGAAGGTGATAATAATGAAGCTTCAGCTCCCAGTGCTTCTGATCTAACAAATCCAACTGTCATGGACATGCCAACAACACTTCCTCCTCCAACTGAAACCCCAGTTTCGCAAGGTAAATTATCTTAAATTTTTTGAACATTTTTTATTATCAACTTGGGAATTTGAAATCTATCTTTTTAGCTTCCACGACGGGTGAAGCTGTAGAAGCCAGCGCAGCCATGATGTTAGAACAACCTGGAGAGGCTCCTCCGATGCAAATGTGTGCAGATGATCCACCAGCACCACAAACGGCAGCGGTGACACAACAAATTGCAACAGCAATAAAAAATAGTACGTAAATTTAACTACTCCCCAGGGAAATTCAGTTCACTAGGCTGAATTCAATTTATTTTGTTTCCTCATTAACAGTGCAAGAATGCAGTGATCCGGGGGCTGAAGCCATGGACACTACAAATCCTGTTGATGAGGGAGGGGGGATTACCACGCACACTACCGCCCCAACTACCTTAACTTTGAGTGAACCTGAACAATCTAATCCTTTAGCCGCTTTAGCATCAGCTGCAATTTCATCAACTCCAAATCAACCACTAATATCAACACCAGTTAAACCAGTTCTAACTCCGATAACCACTGTGACACCATCTCAACCTATTCCCGTAGCATTGATTCAGGCGGCTTCTAATGCAGGTGCTCCAGCCCAAACCGTTCCTACAACTCCAACAACACCATTGGTGCAAACCTCTGTTAATCAAACACCAACAGCATCAACCCTACCTTCTGCAAATGGTTTTAGACAAGATCCAAATGAAGGAAATAAACCAGTAAGATAGGATTTGCTGTAATTTCTTAGGTCTCTTAAATATTTTTAATATTTTTCAAAATATGATTGTAGGATAGTAATATAATAAAGAAAGAAAATCTGTGGTTTGATGTGGGAATTTTCAAAGAAACATCGAGCATTGTTGCCCATTTTTACCTACCATCCGATCAAATGGAAAGAAAAGATGATGACGTAGATGTTGTATCAATTCCTGATCATTCTATGTTGAAGAGACAAGAATTGCAGCCTGGAACTGCTTACAAATTCAGAGTTGCTGCTATAAATGCTTGTGGCAGAGGTCCGTGGAGTGAAGTATCCGCATTTAAAACTTGCTTACCAGGCTATCCTGGTGCTCCTTCAGCCATCAAAATTAGTAAAGTGCGTATTTCTTGTAGATACACTTTTTTTGGTTTATTATTAACACAATCGTTTAAAATTTTAGGGAGTAGATGGAGCTCATTTATCATGGGAAGCTCCACAAACAACATCTGGTGAAATTACGGAGTATTCCGTATATCTAGCTGTCCGTTCTGCCACAACTGGTGATACGAGAACGACGGTTACATCTAATCCATCTCAGTTGGCCTTTGTCAGGGTTTATTGCGGTCCCAGTCCATCTTGTGTTGTTGGAAATGTCAGTCTTTCCTCTTCCCACATAGACACGACGACCAAACCTGCCATAATCTTCAGAATAGCTGCCCGTAATGAAAAAGGCTATGGTCCAGCCACCCAAGTAAGGTGGTTACAAGATGGAAGTACCCCTACAGCTGGTGCCCGGCCAAATCAAGCTGCGGCGGCCAAGAGGCCTGGCACGACAGATCCGTGAGTTTTTGTGATACTATAAATCTTTTATCTTTTTCATGACTTGTGTGTTACAGGTGCTAAGTATTCATATTTATTAGTATGCAGATATTCATTTGTTAAAGCTTATCATTTTAACTCGTAAAATTTTAAATATCTTTGCTGGCTATTTTGTAAATATTTTTTATTTACAAAAATAAAATTTGAAAAAAATTTCTCCCTACAGCAGTGGCTTGTCTAAAAAATTTCGCCCGGAAGATACGTGAAAGTTTTTATTCATCGTTGACATTTGTTTAATAAGCAAAAAAACTTTGTGCCCATCCTCCAATTTGTTTTTCATTATTTTAAGAACAATTTTGCATCTATGGATTTCAGAAACGTTTTAAATATCTTCGAGCTGCATCTGTGAAACAAAAAATCATTTCATCCATTCTGTTTTTAGATTATCGCGAACTTTAATTATTGCTTTTCTTTTCGGTTTATGAACTTTATGAAAAAGAATAGTACATTCGCCCCCTACCTATCTTTTCAATGATAAAGTGTTTTTAACTTCGTCTGAGGATGGGCTTTTGTATAAAATACATTTTACTGAAAGAAATTATTCTTAAAACGTCATGCGGAAAGCCATCATATAAAACTAAAATGAATCGAAAAAAAATGTAAATCCGATAAAAAAACTTACAACAAAGTTTCTTCCTAAAAGTTTTAGGATAAAGTTTTTATTTAGTATTTCTTACATATTTCCATAGCTAACCAAACTGAAATTTGTATAATTGTTAAAGTTAAATGAAAGTTTTTTTTGAAACAACAGTTTCTCTGTTCCAACAATACTTTTAATATTTTATGGTTTTTAATGAATTGTATATTAAAAAGATCTGTCTATTAAATAATCATTTTGAGAAGGGAGTTTTATTGTAAGAGATCGTTTTCATCCAATGATTCTCTTCCAGTGAAATAAATTGCAATGAAACTGGGATTAAAAAGCAATGTGTAAAACCACTGTACATTTCAAAGAAGCATTTGTGTGTCGTTGCTTACCAAAATTTTATTTGTTAAACAGCTGGTTATAGCGAAAATGTAACCTGATTTTTGTGTATTCTCAACAAAATAAATCAAACAACTTTTAAATCTTGGTTTTAAATATTGTTAAAATTCGCTTTCAGTTTCAGAAGAGCAAACGTTTTCTTTAGTTCAGTTAAAGGCTTAATGCACGTTTTATTATTAGCACGTGGTTTCGGTTTGTATATGTTCGCAACTTCGCAGTCGCAGTGATATTTCATCTACAAACTCACGGTTTCGACTCTTAACTTAACTTCGAGGGTATTTATTAAATTACTCAGAAACCTAGTGTAAATATTCGTGTTTAATGTGAGAACTAACAAATTTATCATTAATTAGTTTAGCTTTGATGACAATCACCGTTTATAACCTTATATTTCTATAAAATAAAGCTCCTAAAATAGTTACCAAGGCTTATATACAGAAATTTTTATGGAAATATGCGATTTGTTTAGTTTAGTATTCAAAACATTACCATTGAGGTCCAGAATAGCCCCGCTAAATTATTCAAAAGAATCTAATGAGCTGATAAGTTTATCTTGTTGAAAAGAGTAATGAGTTGATAAGGTATTCTTAAATTTTTTTGTGTTAACGCCTCAAAAACAACTTAAAGCTATGTTCACGTGATAGAGCAAAGACTGATAATTTTCCTCATTCTTTTTTCCCCAGATAATCTATTTGTTACATTAAAAATAGGCCAAAGTCCTTGGCCTTATTGCGTCAACCATGAATCTGATAGAAGAATCTCATAATCTGCCAGTGCAAAATGTTACGTCAAACTGCGCCACTACCGATGAAGGAAAGAGCAGTATCATGGAGCTTATCAATGCAGTAAGTCGTAGGAATTTTTTACTACTAAATTTTTTGACAAATGGAATACATTAAACTGATTAATTTTTTTTCCCCGATTCTGTAGCACCCAGTTTTAAAGTCATTTCTGACAGGAGCATTTAGTGGGATATGTTCCACTTTTTTATTCCAGCCATTGGACGTGGTGAAGACAAGGCTTCAAAATACCACAGGGTACATTAAAACATTAATATTAAAATACTCTTATAACTTAATTATTTTTTAAGAGCTCTAACTATGCACATTCCATAGGTTAAGGCCAGGTATAAACAATGTAGGAATGGTTTCGTTGGCAATGCAAGTGGTCAAGAATGAAAAATTGATTGGTTTATGGAGAGGAACAGCTCCCGTATGTACCCTGAAAAAAATGAGTAATTTGCATTTAAAAAAAACCTTATGAAAATTATATATTTTTAGTCTGTAGCTAGGAGTGTTCCTGGTATTGCAATCTATTTTAGCAGTTTACACATGCTACAAGTTTCTTTCGAGTATTTTAATTTTTCTTTAACTATAATTTTAACTATATAAATATTTCATTGAAATTTTATTTGAACACAGAATAAACAACCCTGGTCCATTAGAGGCTGTATGTCTGGGCATTTGCGCTCGGAGCTTCGCAGGAGCCACTCTTTTGCCTTTTACAGTAGTGAAAACGAGATATGAGGTTGGTACTTTTACTTCCTAATAAGGAGTTTTCCCATTTTCCTTATCAACAAAAACACGCCACTCTCTTCTCCCCATCAGGACATTGGCGCGTCTCGTTGAATTCTTTAGTTTTATCTTATCAAATTTTTATTCGGTTTTTCACCCCTTACTATTTTTTAGAGTGGTATCTACGCGTATAAAAGTGTGTCTGGAGCATTGAAAGATCTGTATAGAAATGAAGGCACTAGAGGTACAAATGACAGCCTCGTCCTATAATCACCCAAGTCATAGCTAAATGTTGCATTGACTTGAATCCAATAATATATAGATTTATAATACAAAAACTTTATTTTTAGGTCTTTTCAGTGGGTTAATTCCTACACTATTTCGCGATGCGCCTTTCTCTGGACTTTATTTGTTATTTTATACACAGTCAAAAAGAATTTTGCATGTTAAAAATGTTGATAATGCAAAGTTTTCGCCTTATACAAATTTTATGTGTGGTTTAATCGCCGGTGCCTTGGCTTCAGCCATTACGCAACCTGC
Organism: Leiobunum rupestre; assembly: GCF_980474605.1. Taxonomy (NCBI): domain Eukaryota; kingdom Metazoa; phylum Arthropoda; class Arachnida; order Opiliones; family Sclerosomatidae; genus Leiobunum; species Leiobunum rupestre. Next base: position 73,316,590 of record NC_143384.1, on the reverse strand, counting down.
AGATGTCATGAAGACGCAAATGCAGTTATACCCCAAGAAATATAGCCATCTGAGAACAGTATTTCTGACAATCTATAAAGAACAAGGTCCGTCTGGTTTCTTCAGAGGCTTATTGCCTAGATTAATGAGAAGGACGCTTATGTCCGCTATGGCTTGGACAATTTACGAACAGGTAAACTGGAAAATTTGGTTTAATTTGAAATGTTTTTTATTAACTTTTATTATTTTATTCATAGGTGATGAGAGGAGTTGGTTTCAGATAAATATTTTAGTTACATGTTGCGCTCAAGATGTTTTTTATTGTTTTAAAAGTAAATATTAAAGAAAACGCGTTTAAGATAGCTGTGATATCCGCGAAAATTGTTAAGTTTTTATCTCAAATAAAAATTGCTTTATATATATCTTTTTCTTTTAAAATTATTTTGGAAAAGTACGAGTTCAGGGCCGGTCTGTGGAAAAGCCGTATTGATGCGTCCCCCTGCACGCCCTTGCGCACGTGGAGCAAGCGCGTACTGGGGGCTGTCGCTTAGAGGTTACGTCGCCATCTATCAGAAATAAATAAGTCAAAAAATATTTTAGTTATAGAAAGAAAAATGTTCTTGAAAATTTACTAAGTTTCTTCCACTCAAAAAAGAAAAATTAAATACAAATGGAACTATATTTTATTTCATGAGATGAATTGGTAAATTTAATAGATGGCAATACTAATCTAAACCAAAATTTATAGGTTATTCTCACGCAAGCGCTCTGACGTTTTTTTTGAAGTTGGATCATTTTTAGGGCTTCCCGCCGCCCGCGTCGTGGGTTTGATCGTACGTGAAATGTTTATTTAGAAGAAAATTCTTGAAATTTTAACGGAGAAAGCGTTAATTTAAAATACATGTCGAATTTCGATGGTTCTCGAGTATCGGAAACTGGGAATTGGTTGAAATTTAAGCCGTAAGAAAACTTTCCAACGGATTTCGCTAGGCTTAGTGCGTCTCCGAAGAACGCGTCTTTCGCCGTCAACAGAAAAGTCTTCGGCCCCATCACCGGATAAAAATCGCCTCGTAGCCGGGGCTCTAGGAAAGAAGCCACCGCGATTTTTTTCGCCGTAAGTAGGCTTAGCCGTTGCTTCGTCATCTTCTCTGGGAGAGAGATTTTTCAATTTTGCGGGGTAAAAGGTCAAGTAGGCCTGGAGGTAAACTAAATTTTGCGTTTAGGCCTAATCATAAATCGTTTGGAAATGCCTTAAAATGCTTAAACGCCCGGTAACACCGAACTCGAATCATATTAATAACGATTTCGGCAAAAATGTTTCCTACAAATCGCACTGGAGCGAGAAAATCTACGAATGCGTGGTTGCGTTGAGTTCCAATGGAATTTTGAATCTTCAAATAGACGGTGGTTCGGATAATGGTGAATTTGCGTATTTCGGGTCTCTAAACCAAGACAGGATTACCTACGTGAAAGGCAATGTTGACGATGGAGACATTATACTCGAAATTCAGGGTCAGAAGGTCGCAGGGTACACCCAAAGAGACATCGTAGCTTGGCTCAACCATTGCTGTCGGAGTGGAAATCCTGTCACCATTCTAGCCGTTAGAAGCGGTGAGATTTCAATTTTGGCTTTTATATTTACTTACAATTGTTAGTTCAATAGTGTTGCTCCAGATTTGCAAGCTAATTTATTAGTGTGTACAGTTTTAGGGTAATATTAAAAAATCGTTTTAATAAGCTTTACTATAATTCACCTCTAAGTAACCTAGGTAACTTAAGTTTTACCAGACAACAATTTATTATTATAAATAACTAAGTTTGTAATTGTGAATTTCTAATGCGAACTAATTATGTCCTAGTTTCTAAAATCAAGGACTAACAGTGTCAATTCAAGTTCTCTTTACTAAATTTGCATACTGTTTCCCCCTTTTATTGTATACGTCACGATTTGGCAATATATTTAACACTGGTTTGAGAAAAACCCAATTTTCTGGTTTTGATTGCGACTGTGTGTCTAACCTCCGGATTAAACGTTTTGTTTTGTGGGTTTATTTTATTCAAATAATAGTGTTCATTTTTCTAGGTTAAAGATTAAACTGTAAACAATGTAGTTTTAAATTTAAAAGAAAATTGTAAATGTTTTCTCTATCAAACCTGGCATGGTGGTATCCAATTCTACTCAAACCACCTGGTTTGAACCGGTTTAATAAATTAATACACGTTGAAAAACGGGTGGAGGAACTATGAAATTATTCTTTACTCATCAAAATATTAGCTTTGTTATATTTTACTTTTTTATATATTAAAGTACATTTTTCGGCTTGTTTGGTAAAATAGCCCTTTTGTAAGATTTTTTCAAATGAGTTCAAATTTCCAAACCAATCGTAACTAGACGGTGCATTGGGACCAGCGGTATTTATAGGGGCCCCCCAAGCTCAGCCGTCCGCCGTGACGGGTCGATTGTCAGTGGTTTAAGCCAATATAGGGCTCAATTTGCATTGGGACCAGCGGTATTTATAGGGGCCCCCAAGCTCAGCCGTCCGCCATGATTGGTAAATTGTCAGTGGCGTAAGTATAGAGGGGGCCCAATTTTTGCATCGGGGCCCGCGTTATTTATAAGGGCCGTACAAAAAAATCTTGAGCTCAAAAACGATTAAAAATTATTTATTAAGAACCTCATGAACTGCTAAGCAGGCTATAAATCACAAATTATCTGATTAGCAGAGGAAAATTCTGCTGTATTATGAGCTTCTAGCGTTGGCCGCTAAGTGGCTATGTGTAAAATGAAAAAGCATATTAAGATAAACTTAAAAATAAATACAAGAACAGAATGACCACACCTAGTATATTTTATAATTTTTTCTATGTTTTCAATGTGTTCTTATAATTACAATATTTTCTTTTATTTGTGGAATTTTCTGTTTCAATTATGTCTTTTGATATCAAAATCTACAAAAATTAAAATAAAATTTCGTACCAAATTGCGTCACCCAAATTCAAACCAAAAAATTGTCCACCGTATTTGAAATCTTCGCTAGGTCCGAGAGGCTATTCAGGCTAAACAACTTTATTAAACTGAGTACAGCCTTTTGTAATTTACTTACGTTATCAAAGCTACTGACTTGTACACTGTTAGGTCAGTCAATTATTCAACCACTTTCCCTTTAAAACTTTGGATTTTCACTACGTAAGCTTTTGAAACTTGAAACGTATATTTTCTTGTAATTTTAATGGAATTAATCCTATATTTTTCCTATATATATATATATATATATATATATATATATATCCTACTACAAATTTCCTGTTTTTCTTTAAAATATTTTTTTGTAAAACCATGGATTTTCATTTCATAAGTATTTAAAAATCTATATTTACCTATAATTTTAATGGAATTAATCGTATACATTCCCTAAAAAAATGTTCCAATAAAATCCTATAACTCAACTACAAAACTCCTACTTTTCCTATAAGATTTTTTTTGCAAAACTATGGATTTCCACTTCATAAGTATTTGTAACGTAATTTTACACCCAAAATTTTACCTGTATTTACCTATAAAATCATATAACTCAACTAAAAAATTCCTATTTTTCCTTGAAATATTTTGGAAATCCAATGAATATTCACTTCATAAGTATTTAAAAACCTATATTTTTCTCTAATTTTAGTGGAATTAATCTTATATGTTCCCTAAAAAAGTTCCTATAAAATCCTATAACTCCGCTACAAAATTCCTATTTTTCCTTGAAATTTTTTTGGAAACCCAATGAATATTCACTTCATAAGTATTTAAAAACCTATATTTTTCTCTAATTTTAGTGGAATTAATCCTATATGTTCCCTAAAAAAGTTCCTATAAAATAATATAACTCCACTACCAATTTCATATTTTTCGTATGTATTATATTTTACAAAACCATGGATTTTACCTTAATAAGTATTTGAAACGTATATTTTCCTGTAATTTTATGTCTAAATTTTTTTATGTATTTGCCTATAAATTTATCATATAAATCTACTACAAATTTCCTAATTTATATTTTTCTCTAATTTTAGTGGAATTAATCCTATATGTTCCCTTAAAAAGTTCATATAAAAACCTATAACTCCACTACTAATTTCGTATTTTTCCCATATAATTTTTAAAAAACCATCGATTTTACCTTAATATTTAATAATACCTGTAATTGTATATCTAAAATTTTTCATGTATTTTCCTTTAAATTTATCATATAAATCTATCACAAATTTCCTAATTTATATTTTTCTCTAATTTTAGTGGAATTAATCCTATAGGTTCCCTAAAAAAGTTCATATAAGATCCCATCGCTACAATATTCCTATATAATTTTATTATTTTTTACAAAACCATAGATTTTACGTTAATAAGTATTTCCTGTAATTTTATGTCTAATATTTATCTTGTATTTTCCTATAAGTGTATCATATAAATCTACTACAAATATCCTAATTTCCCTATAAGATTTTTTGAGTTTAAACTAGCCAAAAACATTGGAAACTTCGTATTTTAAATACTGTACTAAAAGAATAAAAAAAGAAACCAAGCAGATACTAATGGTAGTTTGCGAGTATAAAAGCAATTAAATAATAATCCGTGCCTTTGTCAATCGGCCAAAGTTAGCGTCGTCTTCAAATAGCGAATCTTTCAGTAGAAATGTCTTCGACCTCTATTTACATTTTACCATTTGTTGAGATTTACTTCCATTCGACGTTCACCGTACATTCAATCCTAGCCATTAATAAAAGACATCGTGAGTTTCGCCGTAGTGTCAACTTACGGTATACTACGATACCCTCGAATCCCCCCCCCGTTGGAAAATATTACGTGATTTAGTAAAATGGCTTCGGGTTCCTTAAACCGGATTTCTTCCCCGAGAGTACTATCAACGATTGGGGGACTCTAGAATAGGTGGCACCCTGGTCAATTTTTTTTATCTTTTTCTTGTAACACCAGTTTGAAAGGAGGGGGAATGCTATTTTACTATCATACTACTGTACAATTTGCTTGATAAGTTTCACTGACGAATAATACTCGGTTGCAAATTTAGATTTATAGTATAGTTCTCTTCTTATTTGGCGTTATTTTATTGATTTGATTTTAACCTGTTACCATTTTTTAGGTTTTGACGAGAATGCATTTAGGTGAACCGAGCGTTATCTTTCCGTCTGAAATGGTCCTATAAATTCCTATAATTCCATTTTTTATCCTTTATTTCCTATATTTTTTAGCATATTCGGGTAAAAGCGAACTTATAAAATTTTAAGACATACGTACCAAAAAGAAATATATTTAATTTGTCGTTTTTCTCAAAAAGCAATGAATTGAATCACGAAGGAGCGAATTTGAAAATATTTTGAATTTCCATTTAAATGCACGCGATAAAACTTACACATTTCTATATTTTAACGCAAGGAAACATTTTAAAATCGATGATTTAGTCCTATTATTTTTATTATTTTTATCCTATAATTTTGACCTTTTTAAAATCCTATAATTATCCTATAATTTTGAATTTTTATCCTGTAATTTTGACATTTTTATCCTATAATTATCGTCTAATTTTGACATTTTATCCTATAATTAATAATTATAGGATAAAATGTCATAATTAGACGATAATTATAGGATAAAAATGTCAAAATTACAGGATACAAATTCAAAATTATAGGATAATTATAGGCTTTGAAAAAAGTCAAAATTAAAGGATAATTATTAATTATCCTTTAATTTTGACATTTTATCCTAAAATTATCCTGTAATTTTAAAATTTTTGCCCTGTTATAAATTTTGTATCCTATAATTATCCTAAAGTTTTGAAATTTTTATCCTATAACATCATATAATTTTGAAATTTTTATCCTATAATTATCATATAATATTTAAATTTTTATCCTATAATTATCCTATAATATTTAAATTTTTATCGTATAATTATCCTATAATTTGAAATTTTTATTATTTAATTATCCTATAATTTTGAAATTTTTATTATTTAATTATCATGTAATTTTGAAATTTCGGTCCTATAATTATCGTATAATTTTTAAATTTTTATCCTATAATTATCTTATAATTTTGATCCTGTAATTTTGAACTTTTGGTCCTATAATTATCCTATAATTTTTTATCTCTGGGAGCCCTGGGTTATGGTAGTGGGCGTGGAATATCTTCCGGGATTATAAAAACAGATGGTATACTTGCGGCTACATATTCTCTGTTAACCCGTATAAATTCTTGATTTTCGTATATACCTTTTAAAGGTTTTTAAGAGAGAAATATTTGCAATTATAGTATTTGATAGTATTAGCCCCATGGGCGTACGAAAAACTTGTTTTTTTTCTCTAAACGAATTTTTTTATGATGTGATAGACTTGAACTCGAGGGTTTATTTTAACTTTTTTTTACGATAAATCTGTGTCTTTTGGTAAAAGTTATTTTTCTATGTTTTTGAGGTCGAACTAATTTGAAATAATTTCTCTTTTGCTATTGAAAATTCTCTAACTGGGTTACGTATGGAAATTTTATTAACTTTTATTTTAGATTTATAAATTTTGTTTTTAAAGATTTTTTAGAAGCTTCATTTGAAAAACATTTTACTATGATTCCTTATATTTATATGTAAACAAATATATTTCTAGATTAGCTCGTATTATATTTCCTTAATTTTAATGGAATTTATCCTATATTTTCCTGTAATTTTGATTGAATTTATCCTATATTTTCCTGTAATTTTAATTGAATTTATCCTATATTTTCCTGTAATTTTAATTGAATTTATCCTATATTTTCCTGTAATTTTAATTGAATTTATCCTATATTTTCCTGTAATTTTAATTGAATTTATCCTATATTTTCCTGTAATTTTAATTGAATTTATCCTATATTTTCCTGTAATTTTAATTGAATTTATCCTATATTTTCCTGTAATTTTAATTGAATTTATCCTATATTTTCCTGTAATTTTAATTGAATTTATCCTATATTTTCCTGTAATTTTAATTGAATTTATCCTATATTTTCCTGTAATTTTAATTGCATTTATCCTATATTTTCCTGTAATTTTAATTGAATTTATCCTATATTTTCCTGTAATTTTAATTGAATTTATCCTATATTTTCCTGTAATTTTAATTGAATTTATCCTATATTTTCCTGTAATTTTAATTGAATTTATCCTATATTTTCCTGTAATTTTAATTGAATTTATCCTATATTTTCCTGTAATTTTAATTGCATTTATCCTATATTTTCCTGTAATTTTAATTGAATTTATCCTGTATTTTCCTGTAATTTTAATTGAATTTATCCTATATTTTCCTGTAATTTTAATTGAATTTATCCTATATTTTCCTGTAATTTTAATTGAATTTATCCTATATTTTCCTGTAATTTTAATTGAATTTATCCTATATTTTCCTGTAATTTTAATTGAATTTATCCTATATTTTCCTGTAATTTTAATTGCATTTATCCTATATTTTCCTGTAATTTTAATTGAATTTATCCTATATTTTCCTGTAATTTTAATTGAATTTATCCTATATTTTCCTGTAATTTTAATTGAATTTATCCTATATTTTCCTGTAATTTTAATTGAATTTATCCTATATTTTCCTGTAATTTTAATTGAATTTATCCTATATTTTCCTGTAATTTTAATTGCATTTATCCTATATTTTCCTGTAATTTTAATTGAATTTATCCTATATTTTCCTGTAATTTTAATTGAATTTATCCTATATTTTCCTGTAATTTTAATTGAATTTATCCTATATTTTCCTGTAATTTTAATTGAATTTATCCTATATTTTCCTGTAATTTTAATTGAATTTATCCTATATTTTCCTGTAATTTTAATTGAATTTATCCTATATTTTCCTGTAATTTTAATTGAATTTATCCTATATTTTCCTGTAATTTTAATTGAATTTATCCTATATTTTCCTGTAATTTTAATTGCATTTATCCTATATTTTCCTGTAATTTTAATTGAATTTATCCTATATTTTCCTGTAATTTTAATTGAATTTATCCTATATTTTCCTGTAATTTTAATTGAATTTATCCTATATTTTCCTGTAATTTTAATTGAATTTATCCTATATTTTCCTGTAATTTTAATTGAATTTATCCTATATTTTCCTGTAATTTTAATTGAATTTATCCTATATTTTCCTGTAATTTTAATTGCATTTATCCTATATTTTCCTGTAATTTTAATTGAATTTATCCTATATTTTCCTGTAATTTTAATTGAATTTATCCTATATTTTCCTGTAATTTTAATTGAATTTATCCTATATTTTCCTGTAATTTTAATTGAATTTATCCTATATTTTCCTGTAATTTTAATTGAATTTATCCTATATTTTCCTGTAATTTTAATTGAATTTATCCTATATTTTCCTGTAATTTTAATTGCATTTATCCTATATTTTCCTGTAATTTTAATTGAATTTATCCTATATTTTCCTGTAATTTTAATTGAATTTATCCTATATTTTCCTGTAATTTTAATTGAATTTATCCTATATTTTCCTGTAATTTTAATTGAATTTATCCTATATTTTCCTGTAATTTTAATTGAATTTATCCTATATTTTCCTGTAATTTTAATTGAATTTATCCTATATTTTCCTGTAATTTTAATTGAATTTATCCTATTTATCCTATATTTTCCTGTAATTTTAATTGAATTTATCCTATATTTTCCTGTAATTTTAATTGAATTTATCCTATATTTTCCTGTAATTTTAATTGAATTTATCCTATATTTTCCTGTAATTTTAATTGAATTTATCCTATATTTTCCTGTAATTTTAATTGAATTTATCCTATATTTTCCTGTAATTTTAATTGAATTTATCCTATATTTTCCTGTAATTTTAATTGAATTTATCCTATATTTTCCTGTAATTTTAATTGAATTTATCCTATATTTTCCTGTAATTTTAATTGCATTTATCCTATATTTTCCTGTAATTTTAATTGAATTTATCCTATATTTTCCTGTAATTTTAATTGAATTTATCCTATATTTTCCTGTAATTTTAATTGAATTTATCCTATATTTTCCTGTAATTTTAATTGAATTTATCCTATATTTTCCTGTAATTTTAATTGAATTTATCCTATATTTTCCTGTAATTTTAATTGAATTTATCCTATATTTTCCTGTAATTTTAATTGAATTTATCCTATATTTTCCTGTAATTTTAATTGAATTTATCCTATATTTTCCTGTAATTTTAATTGCATTTATCCTATATTTTCCTGTAATTTTAATTGAATTTATCCTATATTTTCCTGTAATTTTAATTGAATTTATCCTATATTTTCCTGTAATTTTAATTGAATTTATCCTATATTTTCCTGTAATTTTAATTGAATTTATCCTATATTTTCCTGTAATTTTAATTGAATTTATCCTATATTTTCCTGTAATTTTAATTGAATTTATCCTATATTTTCCTGTAATTTTAATTGAATTTATCCTATATTTTCCTGTAATTTTAATTGAATTTATCCTATATTTTCCTGTAATTTTAATTGAATTTATCCTATATTTTCCTGTAATTTTAATTGAATTTATCCTATATTTTCCTGTAATTTTAATTGAATTTATCCTATATTTTCCTGTAATTTTAATTGAATTTATCCTATATTTTCCTGTAATTTTAATTGAATTTATCCTATATTTTCCTGTAATTTTAATTGAATTTATCCTATATTTTCCTGTAATTTTAATTGAATTTATCCTATATTTTCCTGTAATTTTAATTGCATTTATCCTATATTTTCCTGTAATTTTAATTGAATTTATCCTATATTTTCCTGTAATTTTAATTGAATTTATCCTATATTTTCCTGTAATTTTAATTGAATTTATCCTATATTTTCCTGTAATTTTAATTGCATTTATCCTATATTTTCCTGTAATTTTAATTGCATTTATCCTATATTTTCCTGTAATTTTAATTGAATTTATCCTATATTTTCCTGTAATTTTAATTGCATTTATCCTATATTTTCCTGTAATTTTAATTGAATTTATCCTATATTTTCCTGTAATTTTAATTGAATTTATCCTATATTTTCCTGTAATTTTAATTGCATTTATCCTATATTTTCCTGTAATTTTAATTGAATTTATCCTATATTTTCCTGTAATTTTAATTGAATTTATCCTATATTTTCCTGTAATTTTAATTGAATTTATCCTATATTTTCCTGTAATTTTAATTGAATTTATCCTATATTTTCCTGTAATTTTAATTGAATTTATCCTATATTTTCCTGTAATTTTAATTGAATTTATCCTATATTTTCCTGTAATTTTAATTGCATTTATCCTATATTTTCCTGTAATTTTAATTGCATTTATCCTATATTTTCCTGTAATTTTAATTGAATTTATCCTATATTTTCCTGTAATTTTAATTGAATTTATCCTATATTTTCCTGTAATTTTAATTGAATTTATCCTATATTTTCCTGTAATTTTAATTGAATTTATCCTATATTTTCCTGTAATTTTAATTGAATTTATCCTATATTTTCCTGTAATTTTAATTGAATTTATCCTATATTTTCCTGTAATTTTAATTGCATTTATCCTATATTTTCCTGTAATTTTAATTGAATTTATCCTATATTTTCCTGTAATTTTAATTGCATTTATCCTATATTTTCCTGTAATTTTAATTGAATTTATCCTATATTTTCCTGTAATTTTAATTGAATTTATCCTATATTTTCCTGTAATTTTAATTGAATTTATCCTATATTTTCCTGTAATTTTAATTGAATTTATCCTATATTTTCCTGTAATTTTAATTGAATTTATCCTATATTTTCCTGTAATTTTAATTGAATTTATCCTATATTTTCCTGTAATTTTAATTGCATTTATCCTATATTTTCCTGTAATTTTAATTGAATTTATCCTATATTTTCCTGTAATTTTAATTGAATTTATCCTATATTTTCCTGTAATTTTAATTGAATTTATCCTATATTTTCCTGTAATTTTAATTGAATTTATCCTATATTTTCCTGTAATTTTAATTGAATTTATCCTATATTTTCCTGTAATTTTAATTGAATTTATCCTATATTTTCCTGTAATTTTAATTGAATTTATCCTATATTTTCCTGTAATTTTAATTGCATTTATCCTATATTTCCCTTAATTTTGTAAAAATATATCCTATAAAATCCTATTAATCGACTACAAAATCTGAAATTCGACGATGCAAAAAAGTGGTCTTTTACGGCCCCCAGTAATTAACCGAATAAAAAAAATTACTTTTAAAATTGAGTTAAAACGTCACTTATAATCAAGTGGAGAGTTAAATGTAGATTCCACAGGGTTGGCTGTTTTAAATCAATTTGATTTCAATAACACAATGTATTTCTATGGAGGAATAAAAAATGACAAGAAATATGTTCTTAAAAAAATTAAAATACATCTGAGCAAACTGTATATTAAATAATTTAATTAAGATTTAATTTAATTCAAGATTAGCGCACAATCGATGTCGTGAACGATATCGTACAACTTTGGAGTCTGTGGCAGCTAGGAGCAACAAACACAAGGAGAAGGCAGCTAGCCTTTAAACACGCTATCGAAGGGTTGTGTACGAATTTCATTGGACGAGCGTCACGAGCCTTTACGCTTTACTTTTGACGGGTTGCGTTCTCCTTTTGTGGGGTGTTGTGTTTGTTGCTCCTAGGTGGCATAATTAATCTGTGGAATTTAATTGAATACCCTGTAACCTAGTAGCAACAAACGCAGCACTGCCCACACAAGGAGAACGCAACCCGTCAAAAGTCGTGGATTTTCTTGCGTACGTTTTTCATTGGCTAGACGCTTTAGCGCCTGCTGCCGTCGGAAGGGGAAAATTCGGAAATTGTCTTCCCCCCGCTGTAAAACGTTCAGCGTAAAGGCTCGTCCAATGAAATTCGTACACAAACCTTCGTTAGCGCTCTCCTTGTGTTTGTTGCTCCTAGCTATAACTATACGTCCATTGTGATACACTGTACGCCCACATATAACTTAGGCTAGCTTAGTGACCGATTTCTTTACTAAATAAATAAATAAATTAGCTAACTGATACAAGTAAAATATCCGTTAATTATACAGGAAAAAAGTCAATAATTTTATAAAAATTTATAAAAATCTAAAAATTCGATTTAAATAAAAAAATCGATTGATTTGATTTTTATTAAAAACCAAAAATTGTCAATCGTGTATGTTAAAATTTAACTGCGCAATTTGGCGTAAAATCTTTTGTTCCGAAGGTTGCGCCACGGTAGATGCGTATCTTCCCAGTCATCATCGTGTTTCTGTAGAGGTCCCTTAAGAAATGAAATTTGATTCCTTGTACGTGCGTCAAAGCCAATATTGGCATTTCGTTTCTTCAAAATCCTTCGTTCCCATTTCCGCCTATACACTATTCGGAAATGGCCGCTTTTATTTATACTAGATGGCGCCACAATTAAACCCTTTTGACGGGAAGGGAAAGAATAACGCTGATTTATTACCATAAACAACTACTTTTAATACTATTTTAAGCGATGTTTTATATAAAAACAGTATAAACAAAAGTTCTGCTCGGGACAACATTCAGACTGCTGGCGCCATCTGTTAAGACTTCGGGGATTTAAAAGTCGAGCTCTTATGGCTTTACCCCTGTAAAAGGAATTTTCCACGTTGACAATGTATCGGTTTATTTTTGGCATTTTAGAATCCTAGAAGCTATGGCCAAATTTAAATTACTTCGATGGACGATTTCTATTTTTAATAGGAAGCTAACAGTTCTACGTCACACGACGTCAGCCATGCTTTTTCCTATTCTACCCAACCGCCAAAGCTACGGAGTGTTATTTCCCTATAGAGGAAAATAATTCAAATTCAAATGACATTTTTGGCGTACAAATTATTTTGACATTGACCTATTTTGCCATGAAAAACAAATGTTTTAATTTTCCCCAAACAATTCAAATATTAAACTAAAAATATTACAATCATAAATATAAATTAATGCAAGGTTATTGATTTTTTTTAAATCAATTTTTTATTTTATTGGTTTTATAACCATTTTTCATGGCAAATTGGGGAATAATTTGCGTTGAGCGAAAATGTAAACTAAAATTTATAATTATTAAATTTAATTTATAATTTAGTTTGCTCTAAATTGATTGTCATTGTTACGGGAACTGTTTGAGTAAATGTTCCTAAATACATTGAAGTATATTTGCCAATTTAAATCGGTTCATGATTTTATCAGACAACCATAAATAGAATGATGGTAATAATTTGATGAATAAAAATTATTTATTAACTATATTATCTAGTTAATCATTCCGATTTGTTTTAATAACATATCATTAAAATATATGGTAATAGGAATAAAAATAAATAGAATGATGGTAATAATTTGATGAAAAATTGTATTTATTAAATATAATGCCTTGTAAATAATTTGGATTTTTTAATTCCTCGTCTAATTAAAATATATGGTAATATAAATAAGAAATAAATAGATTTATGGTAATAATTTGATGAAAAAATGATATTTTTTAATATTATTTCGATTTTTAATAACATTTCTGTAAAATATATGTTAATATGAATAAAAAATAAATATAATGATTTTAATAATTTGATGACAAATTGTATTTATTAAATATTACCTTGTAAATCATTTCGATTCTTTAAATAACATTTCATTAAAATATATGGTAATATGAAAAAATAGAATGATGGTAATAATTTGATTAAAAAATTGTATTTCTTAATATTTCGATTTTTAATAACATTTCTGTAAAATATATGGTAATATGAATAAAAAATAAATATAATTATGGTAATAATTTGATGAAAACTTGTATTTATTAAATATTACCTTGTAAATATATATTTTGATTTTTTAATTCCATTTCATTAAAATATATGGTAATATGAATTAAAAAAATATAATTATGGTAATAATTTGATGAGAAATTGTATTTATGAAATATTACCTTGTAGATAATTGATTTTTCAATACCATTCCATTAAAATATATACCTTTAATACTAAAAATAAATAGAACTATGATAATAATATGAGGAATTGTTTTTTAAATATCATGTATAATAATATCTGGTTTTGACAAATAATTTACGTAGCTTCTTTTCTCAAATCAAGCCAAATAAATAGGCAAGAGTATTCGTTGAAATGAGGTAGCCGTAAACCAAATGAAACCCGAGTAGAGTAGGTCACTGTTCTAATTTCACCTCTTTCGCTTTTAGCCACGAGAGCCCTTTTGCTTCTAAAGAAGGTTTCCTTTCTCACACGTGGCTGTGGCGTGTGGTGATTTTTTGAAGTCCTACTTTTCTTATTTGCTCGTATAATGAAGGTATCGAAGTTATTCCTTAAATAAAATAATGAAGTTAGGGAAGATATACTCTGGGAACCTTCTCTTTTGATCAACGCCACCTCGCGGCTATTTTCAAAAAGACAATTTATATTTTCTAGGTCATCGGGACTTCCAAATTCAAACCTCCCCGCCTCCCCCAAAATTTTCTGTTTCGTTTTTTTATCGGGTCTATATTTTTTTTGTTATTTTCGTCGTAGCGCGTGGTTTTATTTTGCTTTCGTTCCGAATTTGGGTAACTAGCGTTATCACTTTTAATGAATGGAAGTTATTGTTGAGATTATAATTTTTGATTAAGCGCGCTCGTCCGTGGTTGGAACATTTATATAATTGCGCATATGGAGTTGTGTATGCTCGTGGGTCAGGTACCCAAACCCGAATTTCATCACGAATCTATCGCCAGTAAGTTTGCTTTAATTTTAATTTTATCATTTTACTTTGGAATTGGTTTTTTTTATTGGGGGGTATGGACTAAAATTTGTTAATTTTGAAGGATCGTATAACAATTGGTAGTGTTGGTATAAATTTTAATAAACTGTTTCTTTATTTTGATTTTAAATGTATTTAAAATTTTAATCAACTGTTTCTTTATTTTGATTTTAAATGTATTTAAAATTTTAATAAACTGTTTCTTTATTTTATTTTAAATGTATTTAAAATTTTAATAAACTGTTTCTTTATTTTGATTCTAAATGTATTTAAAATTTTAATAAACTGTTTCTTTATTTTGATTTTAAATGTATTTAAAATTTTAATAACGTAAAGTTTATTTATATTTAAAGTTTTTTTATCATTTTGATAATGTAAAATATTTTGTTTAGGTATTGGACATTTTAATAAGTATGTTTTTTATTTTAATTTTTAACGTATTTAAAATTTGATAACACAAAGTTTTTATTTAAAGTTTAATTATTTTGATCATGTAAAATATTTTGTAAAGGTATTATACATTTTAATAATCGCATTTTTAATTTTTAATTGTTTAAAGTGTTAAATTTTAATTTTTAAAGTTTGATAATTTTGAGACTCGCACGACATTTTGTACATTATATACATTTTAATAAGAATCGGTTTCTTTATCAGAATTTTATATATGAAACATTTCATGTTATTGGAATTTTAAGTATATATTTGAAGTTTGATGATTTTGAGACACATAGGATACTTTATAGATATTATTTAAATAAGCACGTAAGTTTATTTATTATAATTTTAAAAGTGTAAATTTAATGTTATTAAAGATTTAAATATATATTTTTATAATATACCGATAAAATGCAATAGTTTGGTTCTCGATTCGGTAATTTTAGGCTGAACCAGTAGCGTTAAAAATACGGTCGATTAAATATATTATACAAATCATAAAAATGACAAAAAATATTGATATTTCAAAAATGCTCCATTTAAATAATAATTTTTCATACTGAAAGTTTCCTATGAGTTCCTTCGTATTATTATCTTTTAATATTAATTAATGGTAAAAGTGACCATTAAATATTTATATTAATTATTTTTTGAAATTATATAAGTTTCGGTCCTCTTTACCAGTCAACAAATAATTTGGGAAATTACATTTAAAATTTTTAACTTTTCATCAATTTCAAATATTACTGTTAATAATAAATAAACCCATTTGAAATGTAACCTTTAAAACTAGGAAGGGGTTAAAAACAACGTGAAAAAGGTAGCGACGACTAAATTACCTTAAAAAAAGGTATTTGATATAAAACAGATCCGGTTTAAATATAAAATTCCCTAATGTTTTTAAAGGACACATTTAATCTTTTTTCTACTCGCTATAAAGATTACGGTACATTGCCCTTACGTCACTCATCAACTTTGATATGAAGGGGGGAAATAAAGTTGTCGTGTTTTGGAACGAATTTTCTCCGCTAGCAATTCATTTATTTGTGACCAAGGGTAGGCCCCGCAACTAAACAGATCTTTCAATATCTCGAATGCTTCACGAAACTCTTCCTTTAGGCCTTGTCTTTAGCCCCCCCCCCCCCCCCTCTTCGGATGGCCTCCAATTTACGGTTTGAACTTCGAGTGAACTGAGGAAGCGGGAAAAATTTTTGGTATTTTTTTTTGTTATATTTGAGTGGGTGGGATTTTTGGTTGTAAAAATTACAGGAACCAGAAACCCCCTCCCCCCCCCCCCTCTTGTTGCTTTTAAGCCCCCAACTTGGAAAGCTACGTTGATTTATTTTGTGCTCTAATAAATACTGGAAAAGAAATCTTTCTGAATATTGACTCGCGAGTGCGCGTGCAACCTTCGAAGTTTTCCGACTCCCACGCGCTGCCCGTTTATCACACGAGGAAGCGATTTTGGATTTGTTTTTGCTATTCTTTTTTGTCATTCTGATATTTCTATTTGTAACGGTATTGATTGTGGCGCCATATACGGCGATTTAAAAAAAACTGCGGCTGTTTAGTTTTCGTTAACACTTGATATTTCTGTCTATTACAGAAAGTGTCACGGACATTTAAGAATCCATTAAGCTAACCCGCCCCCCCCCCAGCATGCACCTTATTGCACCCATCATGCACCGTAGTGCACCACCAAAAATATTTTAAGGTGGGAAATTCAGAAATCAAAGTGGGGCTAAGTTAACGACAGCCCCCCCCCCCCATATTCGATATCGATAATAATAACATGCCTAATCGAATGCACCAAATATTTTTGGTGGTGCACTACCGTGCATGATGGGTGCAATAAGGTGCACTAACTAATTTGAAAATTGCATGCTTGGGGGTCTAACTTAATGGATCCGACATTTAAGTACACACAATCCCGCCGATTTATTAAATATATTTGAAATATTAAATATAAATTGAACAAATTTTCAATCATCTTGTATATTAACTTAATAAACCTAAGAGGAATTTTATGTAAAATTAATTTTTCGAATTACCTGGTTTTGGAATTAAGTTAGCGAAACGCGAGCACCTTAAATTAAATAAAATTTTAGACAAACCGATTTTTTCGAATTACGTGGTTTTGGAAATAAATAAATTTTTAGACAAATCGATTTTTTATAGTTACCTTGTTTTGTAAATAAGGTAGCATGAAATCCAAATATGACAATAGTGCGTACGCGAGTTGTGGGGTCCCGCGAATTGGCTAGAAATCTCACTTGAAATTAAAATTTCTTCATATTGGGCTATTGAGGATCTGATATTTTCTATCAATTCACATATCATTGACCCTTCTAGACCTAATTGTTGAAGAGGTATGCAAGATTCAGCGGCGGCTACGCAGTACGTGATCTTAGGATTGTATGTAAAAAACCGATTTGGTGTATTGTGGCACCATCTACGCCAATTTATTTAATTTTTTGTATTCTATTTCTATGACCGAATTAAAGAGCTTTAGTGTATCGATTGTGGCAGCCTATCAAAAGTCGTGCATTTTCTTGTGTACAATTTCATTGGTTAGACAACACTGCGTTAGCGTGTTTAAAAGGCTAGCTGGGTTATCCTTGTGTTTGTTGCTCCTAGGTGGCACCATCTACGGCGATTTATCGAAAGCAGTTTCGATTTTAACTTTTGATATTTCTCAGAAACCGTTTTAAAAATAACATTTTTTTTATTATTTATAGTAAAATTTTAGTTTTTAAGAAATGAATTCTTTTTGAACTGAACTATTTTCTTAGTAAAAAAAACCCTAGGTTGTTCGTCTTTCAAATCATCCGACCACGCCCCCTTTGACAACGCCATCTATCGCCCTTCTAAAACGCGATGCGCTCGTTCGTGTACTTTTTTTTGGTGAAACAACGCGCACCTGGCGTCAACGGCGTGTTTAGCCAATTTGAAATAGATAATCAAAAGAGAATTGTCGGAAAAACAAGCGTTTCTTTAACAGGAAACGGAAGTACTGTTGTCCGTGTAACCGTCACTCATTTGTTATATATTTCTTTTGGTATTTGCGCGTAATTATATTTCGGAATTTTTTTGCCTGTGCTCTCTGACCGTGAATGGCTGTCATTGTAAGCATCTATCTTTTATACTTCAACAAGTGCCTAGTTTTACGGTTAATGAAATATTCTAACGTGTACGGGGTTTCCCATGGCAACTGCAACCACCGAATAGTTATAAATAATTAGCAAAAGACTCCTGTGTATAAGGTATTTAAAAGAATGAAAAAAATACTTTAGTTACATAGTAAAATATTTTATTTCGTTAAAAACAATTAAAAGTACTACACAGTAAAATATTTTATTTCGTTAATAACAATTAATAATAATAATATTTTCGTGAGGGTATTCTTTCCGTGAAGCCCTCACTCAGCTCTCTACCTAAAATAGAAACAAATTGACTGCCATACAAAAACAGCCAGAAACTTTTGATCAGGACTGTACCTACCCCGTTTGATGGACCAATTTCGTTAATTATTACAATTCTAAAATAACATAAAAAAATCTATAGAAAAAAATCGAAAAATGTTAACACGTGCGTTGTTACTGTCATAAAATGAAAATATTTCGAATATCCGCTCCTAAAAACAATGCAAAAAATGCATCTTAAAATCGTAAATAAGGCGTAGAAATCAGTGGGGCGTTAATAATAATTTTTCTTTTTTTTTTTGGTTTATTTTCTAACGCGTACCTGTATTCTTTTTTTAGTAAAATTCGGCAGGTGGCTTCTTGATAATTATGATGATATCTTTTCCACGTTAAAAAACACCCCACCTCATCCTGCATTACTGCCCCAAAAATAGGGGGAAATTTACATGGTCATTCTCTAGAAATGGAATGAAATAAAACCATTGTTCTAAATAAGAATTGTTTTCTTGGGAAAAAATTTACATTGGCGTTTTCCCCCAAAACTAACAGCTCTCAATAACTGGTTTAATAATTATCGAGATACAAGCCTATATACTCTATTTATATAATTTTATTTTTTAAAAATATATAGATATGGCTTCAACAATGTTTTGTATTCTTTGTAGGAGAAAAAATTGATTAATTAAATTTGTTCCTTTTACTTAAAATCTGATAAATTAAATTATTTTTGTGATTTGGAAATTAGCAGATTTTGGTTTAAATATAAATCCGTGTTCTTATATTTTACACTATTTTTCCGATATTTGCAATGCCTTGATATATTCTATATTTTAATATACAATATAAATACAATTTATGAAATTTATGGTGAAATAAATGATTTTATTTTTACCTAAAGTGGACATTTATTTGTACCAAAAGTGGACATTTATTTGTACCAAAAGTGGACATTTATTTGTACCAAAAGTGGACATTTATTTGTACCAAAAGTATAGTTTGTGTGAAGGTTTAAATAGATAATAAATTTGAAAATGCCTAGTCAAAATGGAAATAAAGGTGTAAGCTTTGACGACAGTAACGAGCTAAGAACGCTAGGCCTAACGTCGTACTTGGATAGAAATCTTTCCAATTCTTGACACTACGGCGCTGCCGTAATAGCACCAAGCGCGCCATTTGGTTTCGGGTCCAATAATTATTCGTCCATATTCCGCCGCTAGTACTCTCAATAAAGTAATACTCCTTAAGGGGGAAGAATACAGTAAAAGCTTTAATGTTTCTGTTTTAACAATTACATAATTGAATTATATTTTTCTTATTAGGCTGAACCTTCCTCTATTGCTTAAAATAATTTTGATAATTCTAATATTAATAGTTAACGAGATATAAGGTCCTAACTAAAGGGTAGTTTGGGCGCTTGTCCAACTTGTTAAGCTCCGGGGGTCCGAATTAAAACGTAATAATTTAATTACTTTTAAATTTAAAATTGTCAAAATTATTTCAGTCACTAAACAAGAGGCTGTTCTACACTTAAATATTAATTTTATAAGTTTAAATACAAAATTAAAAGAGTTCAGCTTGAAATAGCGCGAAAGTAGACAATGGCCACTGTAGTCTTCCCCATTAAGTATAAATATTCTTGGTTATACTAGATGACGTCAATTTAAATAGATTTATTCCACCAAAAAAATCTAAAACTATTTTAAGCGCTGTTTTATGTAAAATCTACAAACTAAAGTGAAACTTACGGGGGGAATAAAATAAACTTACACAAAAATATTATTTTTTCGCGGTTATAAAATAATTTGAAATTTCAACGTTTCCGACTGTTGGCGCCATCTGGTGAAACTGCGTGTAAATAAAAATCGAACCGTAATGGCGTTTTCTCCCCCTTTTCTAATCTTTGAAACAACGTAAACAAACTTCTTAAGAATAAAATAGCGATATATTGATCGTATGGGAATCGAGAGGCAGAGGCTGTGAGAAGAATAGTTTGGGCATCTGGGAAAGGTAACTCCGCTCTCACGGCCAACTCAAAAGATTTGGATATCTTTACGGAGTTTTTTTAAATATTTTGCACCAATACAAAAGAAGCCCGGGTATTCGTACTTCCTGCGAAGGAACCAGAGGTGCGGACCTTGGGGTGAGCTCTTGCCATGGTTGGACAATTTTCGCTAGCCCCCCTTATCCGCCTTTAATTTCTGCGAACCCCGAAATTTTGATAACAGCTACTAACGCGGCTTTTGTAAGGGGGAATTTTTGGGGGATGAAGAAGGTTCGTAACTTCGTAAGCCTATTTTTAAACGAAAATGTTTCTCTCTAAAGATAACAGTAATACGTAACAGAAGTAGCCCTCTGGGCTAAGAGTGTCTTTAATCTATTGTATTGTATAAACGGGGCTGTGGTACACCCCGTCAGTCACTAGCCCCTTTAAATCTCACGTCAATTGTATTAAGAAATAAGCGTAACACTTTTGAGTGGAAATAGAAATAAATTCTACAACAAAGGATGATGATGTAGTGGCTTAAATCGGGGACGTGTCAATTTTAATCCCTTCCAAAGAGAATGCCGCAAAATAGAATAGGTAATATAAATGTGTGATTTATATTGAGTGCTTTGTTTTAGAGTTTTAAATTATTAGTGTGACTATTTTTAGTCTGTATTTTGCTAATATAAAAGTCTATTATCACGTCTTTTCTGGGACCAAAAAGGTGCTGATATTTTGATTTATATTAAATACCTTGTTTTATAGTTTTAAATTAATAATAAAATAATATTTAGTTAAAAAAATTGTTTATTATGTCTTCTGTTTGCACAAAAACTCGAGTTAAAATTTTAATTTATAATAAAGTTGTTTCATAGTTTTAAATTATTAAATGTTGAGAATGTAACAATATTTATTTAGTTGCTAATATACAGTATATTATAACGTATTTTCTTTTCCCAAAATTTCGAGCTAAAATTTTAATTTTTATCAATTGCTTTGTTTTATAGTTTTAAATTATTAAATGTTGTGAATTTAACAATATTTATTTACTAAATAAATATTTTTACATTCTCAACATTTAATAATTGAAAACTTTATTGTTACATTCTCAATATAATAATTGAGAACTATATTGTTACATTATCCACATTTAATAATTGAAAACTATATTGTTACATTATCCACATTTAATAATTTAAAACTATATTGTTACATTATCCACATTTATTAATTTAAAACTATTGTTACATTATCCACATTTAATCATTTAAAACTATAAAACTAAGCATTTAATATAAATCAAATTTTATTTTAATAATTATTATTATGTTATAACATACAGTATATTATAACGTATTTTCTTTGCCCAAAATTGCGAGCTAAAATTTATATCAATTGCTCTTTTTTATAGTTTTAAATTTTTAAATATTGAGAATGTAACAGTACTACAGTAGGTGGTTTCTTTTCGCTTGTTCCGGGATTTCGGAGTAGGGTAAGAAGAGTAAGGCTATGACGTCATTTTAGTCCGATTCTGTGGTGGCGAATAGTTTGAGTCGGAGTAAATAAATGGCTGCTTGTGGCCTTTTTAGCCGATAAATTCTGGTTAGCAGACGACAAAATCATATTTACTCTTTTACACCTCCTTTTCAGAAGGAGTGAAAAGAGTAGCTCTAATACTCCGGAACAAGCGAATAGTTTGTGACAGAGTAATTCTCATCCCCGGAACAGGCGAATAAAACGATTTAGGTCAAAAAAGAGTACACTTTTAGTCCGAGAACAGTCTAATAAAACGTTTTAGGGCAAAAAAGAGTACACTTTTAGTCAGAGAACAGTCTAATAAAACGTTTTAGGGCAAAAAAGAGTACACTTTTAGTCAGAGAACAGTCTAATAAAACGTTTTAGGGCAAAAAAGAGTACACTTTTAGTCCGAGAACAGTCTAATAAAACGTGTTTTAGGGCAAAAAAGAGTACACTTTTTGTCAGAGAACAGTCGAATAAAACGTTTTAGGGTAAAAAGAGTACACATTTAGTCAGAGAACAGTCGAATAAAACGTTGTAGGGTAAAAAGAGTACACTTTTAGTCAGAGAACAGTCGAATAAAACGTTTTAGGGTAAAAGGAGTACACTTTTAGTCCGAGAATAGGCGAATAAAACGTTTTAGGGTAAAAAGAGTACACTTTTAGTCAGAGAACAGTCGAATAAAACGTTTTAGGGTAAAAAGAGTACACTTTTAGTCCGAGAACAGTCGAATAAAACGTTTTAGGGTAAAAAGAGTACACTTTTAGTCAGAGAACAGTCGAATAAAACGTTTTAGGGTAAAAAGAGTACACTTTTAGTCAGAGAACAGTCGAATAAAACGTTTTAGGGTAAAAAGAGTACACTTTTAGTCAGAGAACAGTCGAATAAAACGTTTTAGGGTAAAAAGAGTACACTTTTAGTCAGAGAACAGTCGAATAAAACGTTTTAGGGTAAAAAGAGTACACTTTTAGTCCGAGAACAGTCGAATAAAACGTTATAGGGTAAAAAGAGTACACTTTTAGTCAGAGAACAGTCGAATAAAATGTTTTAGGGCAAAAAAGAGTACACTTTTAGTCCGAGAACAGTCGAATAAAACGTTTTAGGGTAAAAAGAGTACACTTTTAGTCAGAGAACAGTCGAATAAAACGTTTTAGGGTAAAAAGAGTACACTTTTAGTCAGAGAACAGTCGAATAAAACGTTTTAGGGTAAAAAGAGTACACTTTTAGTCAGAGAACAGTCGAATAAAACGTTTTAGGGTAAAAAGAGTACACTTTTAGTCAAAGAACAGTCGAATAAAACGTTTTAGGGTAAAAAGAGTACACTTTTAGTCCGAGAACAGACGAAAAGAAACCACCTACTATTTAGTTTAAAAATTGCGTTCTCCAAATATACATTTCACTGAGTCGTTTCCTTTGCCCTCAATTTCTGGTAAATGATGAATTTGTTTACGTTTAGTATCCAATTTTAGCGTCAGATGGCGATAGTTTCGGCCCCTTTAAGCAGCTTTTAGTTTTCAATATCCTTTTCTTTAGAGAAGCGAGCTTGCTTAGTAGAGTGCTAAGGAGCAAATTTTACTCGTTTCGTATATATCAACATTAAGGTAATTTTTAATAATAATTACAGTTATTTAATTTTACAATGTTTCCCGCTCGGTTTTCAAATATTTAACTATAATGAAAACTTGAAATAATTTGATTACGAACACTCCCTCATAATTTAAAAACTTGTTTTAAGATTGAGGAAATTTTTTGGTTTTTCCCGTTATTGAAAATAAGAAGTATTTTTTGTTGTTTATTCAAAGTGTTTAACCCGTTTTCTTTTTGTAGGTTACTTGACCAAGGACCTGCGGCAATATTTGAATTCGCGCTTTCAAAAGGGCTCTCTGGATCATGATCTGCAAAATACAATCAGGGATAATTTGTATTTACGAACTGTGCCATGTAAGCTTAGTTTCCTTTTAAAACCATTGCTATTCTTTTCTCCCTACCTGAGATCAAACTTCATACTTTTATAGGGTATAGGATCGTTGGAATTGCCTATTGTTATTTTTATAGCTGTAGTTCTTTTGTTTAAAAATGAATTGATATTTTTTTTATAAATTTGTATTCCATGTTTTAACAATTTGTCAGGGGCGGTTCATAAATTACTTAAACAGGGTTGCCATACGTCAGGGAAAAGTCGGGGAATTTAAAAATAGGCCTAAAACGTCAGGGGAAAAACAGGGAATTCGGTTCAATCTTGACACTTTTTTTAGGTAATTTTACGCTAGATCTATGGCAAATCCTAATATTATTATTTAGATCCTAGAATGGTTTTTTATCGTTGAAATAACTTTGATTAAATTTATTATATTCTATTAAATGTAAAAGTTAAAATCGTCTAATTTTGGCCTTAAAAAGTCAACGAAAATAACTTAAAATGGTCCGGGAATTTGAATCTGAGAATATGGTGGCAACCCTGTATTCCGATCAGACATATTTCAGTGACCCTTCCCCTTTGTATATATTTAAGTGACGTCACATAATTCAGTTACCCTTCCCCTTTGTATATATTTAAGTGACGTCACATATATCAGTGACCCCTTCCCTTTCCTTAGTATAGAATTAAGAGACGTCACACATTTCTAATGAACCCTCCCCTTTCCTTAGTATAGAATTAAGAGACGTCACACATTTCTAATGAACCCTCCCCTTTCCTTAGTATAGAATTAAGAGACGTCACACATTTCTAATGAACCCTCCCCTTTCCTTAGTATAGAATTAAGAGACGTCACACATTTCTAATGAACCCTCCCCTTTCCTTAGTATAGAATTAAGAGACGTCACACATTTCTAATGAACCCTCCCCTTTCCTTAGTATAGAATTATAATAGTTGACGTCACACATTCAGTGCGTAACGCAATTTGTAAACCGTCCCTTAGAATTTTAATTTTAATTTTTTGTCAAAATTATACCTTATTCTAAGTGTATTATTTACCAATATATTTGTGTTTACGATAACCTTCAAGATTAAATATGAATACATTATCTCGCGACGTTACTCAAATCGTAGAAATATCCAAGGTTGATCCAGAGCTTACGCTTGAATTTTAACGAGTTTGCGCAGTTCAATATATTTAATATGTTAATTACCCTTAGCGTATTTTGAAAATCGAAAGTTTTTAGGTAGACGTAATGCGGGAATTTTCAGGGTCAAATTTCAAAGGTGTCTCTTAAAGATATTCAACTGATATTTTGGCATTCGCACTCGGACTACAAACTAACCGATATTATAATATCAAAATAAAATTAATTGTCGTATTTAATATTAAAATATCGTTTTTAATATTAGGTAGATTTCGAATCAATTTAGGTGTAATGTTCGTATAGCAGCTAGGGTTCCTAAATAGAGTACCATATTTTCAATAAAACCACTGTTATCTTAAAATATTTGCACACTTATCTGTTTTAACGAAGCTGAGGTTTATTGATACAAAACAAAATTTTATGATATCATTTAAAATTAAATATTTTGGCTTCGATAATTAAAAATTTAGTAAAATTTTGGGGGATAATTGAGTTTAAATTAAGATTTAATTTTCTTTAAACCTATTTCCTTATCTGGTTCCTAGTTTTATAATTTTTCAAAATTTTATTTTATAAAGTTTTGGGGATAATTGAATTTAAATAAAGATTTAATTTTCTTTAATCTTTGTTCTGTATCTGGTTCCTATTTTTATGATTTTTCAAAATTTATTTTATAAAATTTTGGGGATAATTGAGTTTAAATAAAGATTTAATTTTCTTTAAACATTGTTCCTTATCTGGTTCCTATTTATCATATTTGTTTATCGTGAAATTTTTTCTATATTTCGACGGAAGATTTAATTTTCTCTTGATTTAGTATATTTTATTTAAATGAATTATTTTTGAAAGGTACAACAAGAATACCGCGAGACGGCGAAGTTAACGGAGTAGATTACTCTTTTCTAAGTCCCGAAGAATTCATCGCGCTCGAAAAAAGCGGAAATTTACTAGAAAGCGGAGTTTACGAAGGTACGTTCCATTATTACTTACCTTAAGCGCTTAAGTTAAAACCAGAATTACTGCGTTGAGTCACAGGGTTGCCCCTCCTCAGGGGAAAGACAGGGAACTTAAAAATTTGCCTAAAGGTCAGGGAATTTTAAGAATTTGTAAAAATTCAGGGAAAAATCAGGGAAATTATAAATGTGCCTAAAGGTCAGGGAATTTTAAGAATTTGTAAAAATTCTGGGAAAAGACGGGAAATTTATAAATGTGCCTAAAGGTCAGGGAATTTTAAGAATTTGTAAAAATTCAAGGAAAATTATAAATGTGCCCAAAGGTCAGGAAATTTTTAGAATTTGTAATAATTCGGGCAAAAGACGGGGCATTGAAAAATGTGCCTAAAGGTCAGGGAATTTTAAGAATTTGTAAAAATTCAGGGAAAAGTCAGGGAATTAAATTTTATCTTGACACTTTTTGTAGGTGATTTTACTATGATGAATTCTGTGATTATCATTTATTTCCTTGAAAGTTTGACTAATTTTTTCAACATTGAAATAACCATTTTACTGAAATATAAGTCCATTCAAATTCATTAACTTCTGATAAAAGTAAAACGAGGTGGCAAAGTGTTTACTGATTAAAAGTGGCAAATAGTGAGCAATATGTTTACTAAAAGAAATTCGCAGAAAAATTATATCAGATACACTTATTCTGATTAAAGAATTAACAATTCGCGACCAAAACGAGTCTAGGTGGCGTAACGGCGCTAGCTTCTCCGAAGTTGTGCCTATGATCTAGCGTCTGCTACGGACAAATTAAAAAGTTATAAGAACGTTTTTTCTTAAAAAACTTATCAAAATAAAAGCAAACGATGCAAAAATTATTTTAAAATGCTAGTATCATAATTTACAAAGTCAAATTTACGAATACCGATGAGGAAAAACTAATAGTGTTTGCTTTAGCCGCTACCTATCAAGCTAGCGAACCAAAGAGGGCGTAGCGATAGTTTTCGGTCGCGAATATAAGTTCTTTAAATTATAAATACATCGTTTAAAATTTTAAATCAAGCTAGTTATTTTTGCATATTGATTTATTAACCCGGGGGATTGTAAAAATCCCGTACGTGTCATAGATGTTCATCTAGTGAAAACACTACCACATTCGAACCAAATCTGGAAATG
The DNA here is from genome assembly GCF_980474605.1 of Leiobunum rupestre. Lineage (NCBI taxonomy): Eukaryota > Metazoa > Arthropoda > Arachnida > Opiliones > Sclerosomatidae > Leiobunum > Leiobunum rupestre. The sequence goes on along the minus strand of NC_143384.1, from coordinate 73,289,188 downwards.
TACGGGCTTTTTAAATCCGCTAAGTGAACCAATAATGCAAGAAAGCAGTGTACAAAAAATTATTAATATTCTAGGTGATTCTAGTCAAACAGGAATCCATAAGTATACTTGGAATGCTTATCGCGGCAGATATTCGTCTCGGTGTGGCTGACGGTTTTTTTGACGTCACTATGTTAACTTAACAAACAACAACTTGAGACGGGAGCGCGCGCAGAGGGGATTTTGTCTCTCGTAGGCGGGGCCAAAGCCGTCCGAGGGATCTTACCATACGCGATACGCCCGGCTAAGCATTCCAAGTAGAGATATGGATTCCTGAGTCAAAGTATACCGATGTGCAATAATTACAGAATTATATTTTTCTATATTATCCTATTTAGTGTCCTATATTATCCTATTTAGTGTCCTATATTATCCTATTTAGTGTCCTATATTATCCTATTTAGTGTCCTATATTATCCTATTTAGTGTCCTATATTATCCTATTTAGTGTCCTATATTATCCTATTTAGTGTCCTATATTATCCTATTTAGTGTCCTATATTATCCTATTTAGTGTCCTATATTATCCTATTTAGTGTCCTATATTATCCTATTTAGTGTCCTATATTATCCTATTTAGTGTCCTATATTATCCTATTTAGTGTCCTATATTATCCTATTTAGTGTCCTATATTATCCTATTTAGTGTCCTATATTATCCTATTTAGTGTCCTATATTATCCTATTTAGTGTCCTATATTATCCTATTTAGTGTCCTATATTATCCTATTTAGTGTCCTATATTATCCTATTTAGTGTCCTATATTATCCTATTTAGTGTCCTATATTATCCTATTTAGTGTCCTATATTATCCTATTTAGTGTCCTATATTATCCTATTTAGTGTCCTATATTATCCTATTTAGTGTCCTATATTATCCTATTTAGTGTCCTATATTATCCTATTTAGTGTCCTATATTATCCTATTTAGTGTCCTATATTATCCTATTTAGTGTCCTATATTATCCTATTTAGTGTCCTATATTATCCTATTTAGTGTCCTATATTATCCTATTTAGTGTCCTTTATTTTCCTATAATTCGCCTATTTAATTTCATATTTGCCTATATTATCCTATTTAGTTCCCTATATGTTCCTATATTATTCTATTTAGTGTCCTATATTTTTCTATAATTCCCCAATTTAATATCCTATATTTTTCTATAATTGGCCTCTAAAATTCCTATTTTCCCTATAAAATGTCCAAAGCCTTTCCCTGGTCACCCTGAATGTAGTAGCGCCTATGATGTACTTTTGGGGAACTATATATTAATTCTTCCTGTTCTGTGGCAAATGGTGTACCCTGTGTAGGTAATCTTTACGGTACTCCGCGGCCTTCTCCGACGGCTTCAGTCGCTCCTTCCGCTCTCGCTTGCACTCGCCAGCTCGCCTCTTCCTTCTCAAATAATCCAGATCTCGCACGTATGATGTTGTCTCTATTTTCTCATCTCTCTTTACTTAGCGCCGCGGAGCAGATTTCTTCAATTTTTAAATCTTCACTTTCCGAAGTTTTCATTTTCCTACTCTACTTAAAGGGCTTCCAAATCGTTTGGAAAATTCGGGCCTAATTTCACGTAGCACCACCCTCAAAATTCAAACGATCGTTTGGTTCTCAACTTAAAATGGGTTTACTTTTGGATTTCTTGGTTTTATACTCTACGCTGTATCAGTAAATAAGATATCTCTTGGAGCAGGGTGGTCATGATACCTGGAAAAGTCGGGGAATTTGACTGTGGGCTGAAATGTCAGGGAATTTTAAAAAATGTCTAAAAATCAGAGAAATGTCAGGGAATTTTAAAAATCGTCTAAAAATCAGGGAAATGTCAGGGATTTTTAAAAATTAGTCTAAAAATCAGGGAAAGTTTAGCGAATTTGAAAAATTATTCTAAAAATCATGGAAAAGTCGGGGAATTTTAAAAATAAGTCTAAAAATCATGGAAAAGTCGGGGTATGTTAAAAATTAGTCTAAAAATCTAACTTTTACTTAAATATAGGTTAAAATTACCAAATTTTGACTTTAAAAAGTTAGGGAATTTACTTTTAGCTGCAAATGGAAAAAATTACCAAAAAAGATATATTGTGCACGCAACGTTCCCTACATTTCAACCGCCTCCGAAATTTTACTCTGTCAACTTTTGAGAATTGAACGTCAATAACTTACTCCGCGGCGCTAAGCGTCTGTAGGTCCGTTTCGCCCATAAATTTAACTACTCATTTTAAAAAGCGTATTATCATAAGTACATAATAACAATTAGTATGGCAATTAGAAAAAAATAATCATCTAGGTTTAGTTCTCAGCACAGAGCCCCCTAGTGTCTGAATATGCCCAAGGCGAAATATACTACTACCAAGGACAATAACACGCTACTCAGTTCCAGCTAGGAGCAACAAACACAAGGAGAACGCGGCTAGCCTTTAAACACGCTAACGCCGTGTTGTGTACAAATTTCATTGGACGAGCCTTTACGCTGAACGTTTTACGGGCAGGGGAAGACTATTTTCCCCTTCCGACGGCAGCAGGCGCTACAGCGTCTAACAAATGAAAACTGTACACAAGAAAATGGACGACTTTTGACCGGTTGCGTTCCCCTAGGTACCAGTGATGGGCATTTTTTGTGAATTCAAACTCAGCTCACAAGGCGCTCATACTAACTTAACATATTTGTATCTCACGCTCCTCTCAAGAGCGGTTTAGATAATCAGGGTGACCATAGATCCTATATTTCCTATAAATTAATAGTATGGGATTTAATCGGTTTCAACTACGAAAATGTTTTAAAAATTTCAAATTTTAATTACCCATTTCGTGATTTTCCAAAAAAAAGTAATTAAAATTTAAAAAAAAATTCTTAGGTAAAACCGAGAAAATGCCATGCTTTTTTAAATAGAGATTAAAAAAAATGGTTTCAATCGGTCGAACTTTAAGTGTTATGAAAAATTTTGATTTAACGAGTTTAACGTCACTATTTCACACACAATTGAAATCCACCGCCAGTTTTCAGGCATACGATAATTTTTTCTGAGATCGATAATTTTTTGGCTGTGGTACGATAATTTGAGATTATGGAACTGGCAACGCCACCGCACTCCCCTCTTCCGATCATTTAATCAAACTAAAATTTAGTCTCGAAAGTCTCGCTCAACTAGAGGCAGCTCCGCTAAATTAATTCCTCTCAATTATTTAAAACTTAGCGCTCATGCCGACTCCAAACGCTCTCACCCTCTTCAAAATGAGCAGAGCCTGCCCATCACTGCTCAGTTAGAGTACAAGTCCATGTCAGAGCTTGTCGAGAGTGTCAGTGTAAAAACAAGTTCGTTCAGGAAACTAGCATTAAAACAATAGGATGTGTCATACTTACGTTTATTATGTTACTTATGGTATTATTGATGTCTTTCTTTTACTACTACTACTACTACCCCGTTTTAAAATCTTAAATTCTCTCAGCTGACATCTGATTAAAAGGAATAGCATATATTGTCGCCCTGTTGATTGTGCTTGTCTTCGATCACTTTAGGCAATCACTATGGCACTCCCAAACCGCCCAAAGACACGGCCTTACACTCTTTGCAAAGGGGCGGATCTCTGGCCAACGAAGAGGGTGTAATTCTACCCGGAGCTCACCCCTCCTCCGAGGGTAAACGTAGACGAAACCGATCCAATGTCGAGGCTATGGCTTCGAAAACTGTCGACTCCGAAGACCCCAATCACCCTTTAACATCGAACGCCTCCGCTAATAGGTACAAATTGACGTTATTGAATTTTATTAAAATCAGGGCTTCATTCATTAACCTTCTCTCTTTATCCGTTTGTTTCCAGTCGGTCTTCCACACCGCAATCGTCCATCATGAGGAGTAGGAGGCAATCCGGAGACATTCCTAGCGATTATAGTTTAGATTTGGGGCCTCTGCCGGATAATTGGGAAAAAGCTTACACAGAGACGGGGGAGCCTTATTTCATCGAGTATACTTTTCAGCTTCTAATACTTCAAAAACAAATTGCTTTATGTATTTGTTTTTATCTTATATTTTTAGTCACAATTCTGGAAATTCTCAGTGGCTGGATCCACGATTAGCAAGAGTACAGAAAAAATCCATCGAAGAATGCGAAGATGATGGTAATGTCGTATTAGCTTTCGTAATATTAATCTTTTTAGCTTAAAGCCCGCTAGTACCTCTAGGAAATGTAACCTCTAGTATTTCCAATATTGTCAGCTCCCCCTATTGCCTCTGACATTTTCAGCGAGACATAATGGTTTGTTGCGAAGGAAAACCTTTAAATGGTTGGGGTCTTCCGTAAAGAACGCGTTGGAGGTTATATTCCTTTTATGGTTGTTGCGATGGTTGATAAATATTTCAACCAATTTTACAGAGCTACCTTATGGTTGGGAACGAATTGACGACCCACATTACGGAACTTATTATATAGAGTAAGTTTTATTTTATCTTGACATAGTTTAGATTTAAATTATTAAATGGACAATTTTAATCATTTTACAATGCTCCACAGTCATGTAAATAGGAGAACGCAGTACGAAAATCCTGTAATGCAAGCCAGGCGTGCAAATCACCCAGGTGATTATTACCTTAAGTCCTCTACCATTAACTGAAAAACTCAATCTAAATTACTAAGAAGGTTTTTTTTAAACCTTTCCTAGGCGAATACTCGAACGGTGGAAACTTCTGGTATGTGAGGAATTCTGATCCAACGACACCGACAACGACAAGTAGCGGCAGTACCTTACCAGTCTTGCCATACAATGGTAGCAGTAACGGTCATACGAACGAACGCCCGAGTACGCCACCTCCCAATATTGGCAACCAACCTCAGTCATTCTTTTCGCCCGCCGATCCTAACTCCCTCTGGAATTCTTCCAATAACAATAACGACAGCTTCCCGCATAATCGCGGCACCCCCAACCATATGCGCAGTATGGTCAACAACCATCGCAACAACTCTAATAACAACCACAACAACAACAATTCTGCCAAACATGTCAACCTGAATAACGGCTCAGTTAACAACCCCGGATTGGGCCCGAATACTAACAGTGAGTCTCATCTAATATCCTCGGATTACCAACACCTTTTGCCCGATACCGATCCTTCCATAACTGCCCAAGCCGGGTCGCACGCTTCGCACGTTTCCTCCTCCCCGGATTCTTCTCCTCGCTTTCCCTATTTGCCTTGCATTCCTTGCCTGAACGAAAAAGATAACAGTAGTAGTGGCAGTAATAACGTTACTTCCGATACCCCTAATACTACCAGCCGTAACGCTAAATCTCCCGCTCCCAGAGATACTACGGTTATTGAAAATGCCGATGAGTCTACTTCTCCTCGTAAGAAAAACCCATCTGGTCAGTCTCCGGGTGCTAAAAAGAGCAAAAATTTAAGTAACGGTGGTAGCAATCTTAGCGGTGGGGCCATTGGTGGTGGGTCTCCTGGTAACAGCAACCAAGGCTTATCCAAATCCTTGGTCGAGGGTTGTAATAATGTCTCGAGTGAATTGCTCAATACCTGGGTCTCTCATTCCCCCACCGGTGACATGAGACGTATGTTCAGGGGTACGAGATCCCATTCGGAACCCCGCAATGGAGGAGACCTTTATAGGATGGGCTCTGTCTACAGTCAAACAGGTATCCATCGCTAATTTGAAGTCTGTAGATGAGTTTATGCTTCTAACCATTAGCTACTGAAGCCATATACAATTTGATAGTTTTATGGTAACTTTTTCATTTTCATGGTTAAACCAAAAATACCATGTAGTGTAAATGTTAAATTAGTTAACTAAGTATATTGTTTTAGTTGATTTTTGTCAATTTCAACCTTTGTTAGGGTAAAAGTTAGTAGATTTAGATTATTTTTGGGTTTGAACTAAATTGTAGTTTAATAATAGTGAAAGGATAGCTTATTTTACAGTAAATTTTATCTCAAGGAGAAGTCCTGCATGTACAGATTTCCTCCGTAGTGTGTAGAATTTTCTTCCAAATCTGACTAATAATTTTTTTCCACACAAAAACACAATTATGCACCTTATTAGTTTGTAATTTGTTATCGTAAAGAATAATTTAAATAATATTTGAATAGCGTAGGTTATGCCTTTTAGGCCTGGATAGTTTTGGGTGTCATGAAATATGTTTTTTCAGCTCTCTCTTCGGCTTCGGGTCCTTCCCGTTACCGCCCTTACAACTTCACACGAAATCCCACCGAACTGGAAGGCGAAATTGTCAGTACTTCTCTAATCAAGAGCACCAGGGGTTTCGGTTTCACTATCGTCGGTGGAGACGATTCTGGTTCGGAGGAATTCTTGCAAATTAAAAGCGTGGTACCCAATGGTCCCGCTTGGAGTGATGGCAAACTTAAGACTGGTAATAAATTCTAATTTTTGGTTTTCATAGTTTAAAATTTGGATTTTAAATCTCTATTTTTGGGTTTACTTAAAGCAATTGGCAGCTCTGCTCTAGTGTAGTACTTGGACAGTATGATGTATGTCGTTTTTGGCAGCTTGTTCTACCTAGTGTATTAGGTTCGATGGGTTGAAATTGCCAAAGCTTACAAATGGGTATCATATAATTGCAATAGGGCATTCAGCATAGCTATTAAAGTCTTGGTCTCAAAATTAACACTGCTGGGACGTCATTTCAAGATTTTTCAGGGGGGGGGGGGGGGCAGAACTTGAATGTCCGATGGGACTGTAAAATCGATATAGTTATTGCATAATTGCAATAATAACATTCAAGCCTAAACAATGAATACATCAAATTAAACAGGACGATGTAGATCATGTAGTTTTATACAAATTTATTTGTTAACTTTTCGAGCAAATGACGTACCTGGTTCACTGTCTTATGACCGAGGCTTAGCAATAAATTTTAATTAAATTATAACATTTTCGATTGAACCAAAATAGGTTATAATATGAAGAGGTACACGCCTACATTATGTTTATAAGCAGAGATTCTTAGTTTGTTCGTAGCCATGGTAACGCGTATAGGTCGGCCATGACATTAAGACACCCATGGTGTTCACATGATTATTTCGCAGAATAGTGCGTCGTTTTGCCTCGTGATCTTTGACGTGAAATTAATGTCATGGCGGCCGTTTCAAGGCGGGTCTTAGCTACGAGCAAGCACACAATTGTAGTAGCTCAGTGGTGTAGACAAGGGGAGGGTTTCTGTGTCCACCCCCCCCCTCGCTGAGTGTAGCTTTGGCTGTACTAATATTTCACCCCCTTCTCGACCCTCTCAGGTATTTTACATAGTTTGGACCCCTCCCTTGAAGGATTTCTGGCTATGCCACTGTAGTAGCTTAAGAATTTTGTAAATATTTATCCGGGATAAATGGTGAAATGGCCACTAGCTTTAAAGGGGAACGATCAAGCTTTAAAGGGGAACGGTCAAGCTTTAACCAGTTAGATAACCCTATAGCCCGTTAAAAACTAAAATTTATGGCGAAAACCGAATTAAAAAATATTAAGTGTTTAATTTTTAATTAAAAAAAATAAATTTCAGGAAATTGAAAAGCGCGCGTCCGCCGCGACACTTGCTGATAAATCGGCGAGACAGCAAAACAACATAAAAGCGCGCGTTGCTGAAGCCGCGAAAAATTTATTTTGCACGCGCGGCGCGTTCCAGTTATACGAGATCTAAGCCTAAATTGCGTGATTTTAAAAGTTAGGATAGTTCGCAAATCGCTCACTAAGGTGCTGCTGGCGCTGGTGATACACCTGAAGATGGCGGCGAAAATTCAATCCAAAATACTGGGCGTTATTTTGCATTTCAACTTTTTAGGCCAAAAACTATTTTTTCAAGGCAAAATAAGGTACGTGTAAGTATATTGAACGTCTTGTTGATCTTTTGATATGGAAATAAGGCCATATTTGGAAAAGCTTGGCCGTTCCACTTTAATAAATACTTGCAATCTTTCTTTAGTTTTATAGCTTTAAGTTTAAATTACTTGAAGTATTTAGTTGGATAATTAAAGACGAATTTGTTGATTGTTTAACAGGCGATGTCTTAGTATACGTCACCGGAACCTGCGTGTTGGGTTTTTCGCACCAGGACATGGTATTACTGTTCCAGTCGATACCACCCGAAGAGACGGTCCATCTTGAAGTCTGTCGCGGTTACCCGTTACCTTTCGATCCGGAAGATCCCAACAACGAAATAGTGACCACGTTAGCGGTCAATTCGGAGGAAAACAACGGCGGCGAACCGGGTAGTCCAATCTACGGTACTTCCGGGCGGGCCAGCGGACGCAACCAGCAGCAACAACGAGGCAACAGTGGCGCTGAAGGTCAAAACGGGGAAGCGATGGGTCGGGCGGCCAAGTCGATGCCGGACCTGAGCGTCCGGCAGTCCGCCGATAATTCCTTGGCTCAACGGCACAATAGCGCGGATTTACTCAGCGGCGGCGACAATACCCCGGACATTCTGGATTTCAACCCGCAAAGTTCGAGTAAACCCGAATATTTAACGGTGGAAATTGTGAAAGGGACAGCCGGATTCGGCTTCACGATAGCGGACAGCGCTTACGGACAGAAGGTGAAGAAAATCTTAGACCGTCCCCGTTGCAAACTGCTGCAGGAGGGCGACATTCTGGTCAAGATTAATCAGCTCGATCTACGAGGTTTGTCCCACTCGGACGTCGTACAAGTGCTGAAGGACTGTCCTTGCGGGGATTCGGCTCAAATTACCGTTCAAAGAGGCGGCTCTCTGTCTCCGAGCAAAAGCAAAGGAAAGGCTGCAAAGGTAAGCTTTCTTTATTATTAGTCTGCCATCAGTTATATAATAACATTAGTGTATAAAATTTTTACATAAGTGTGACACTTCCTATTTTTCAAACGCCAAGGTTTTACTGAGAACTATTCACGAGACAGCATTATGGGCTTCGTCGCCGTTTTGCGTCCGCTTGCTAACGCGTCACACGTAGCCTTTGATAGCGCCTCGCTAGGGGGAGATTTTCTTCTAGTGATGAGGTCACTCCGTTACTAGCTCTCAGTAAAATATTCCGCAAAGGGACAAACTTATGGAACAATATTATAGACTTATGGTATGACACTGAACAGGATTGGCACTTTTTTAATTTTTTTAATAAAAATTAAATCAAACAATTTTTTGGATTTTATTGATTTTTATACAATGGCTTTTTTCCTGTATAATTACCGGATATTTTACATTTATCAGTTAGCTAATCTTGAATTAAATCAAATCTTAACTAAATTTAATTACGATTTAATATTTTATTTTGCTCAGGTTTTCTATGTATTTTAATTTTTTTAAGGAACTATTTTGATAATTTTTTATATGATTTAAATCAATGATTTTTCAAGAAAATCCGTTGATTTTAATCTGGATTTAAATCAGCCAACTCTGACACTGAACTTTTCCGGGAATCCGTTTATTGATAGTCTGTCGTATCACTATACTATTGCGTAATCGGAAGTCACTTAACCGGAAACTCTCCCCTTCTACCTTTGCTGGCGAAATCACTGCCAAATTAGTTTGATGGATATAAATACGAGCGAAAACGCGTTCAAGTCTCAAATTTGAAAGTTACTAACTAATATAATATTATATTAAATAGTCAATTGCCACATAATGATTCACATGGTCATTGAGGAAACGGACTATCATTAAAGAAGTTAACATTGTGATAATAGAAAGTGTCATACTTATGTTTATGATCTGTTAAATAGTCTGATTTTGTTTTCTATGGACAGAATAAGGCTCTCGACGCTAGCAGAAAATCTAGCAGCTCTCTTTCGCAGTCTTTTCATTTTCCAGAAGATCTGTCTTATTCTTCAGGTGAGATATCATTAAGTCACTCCTTTATTATTACCTAGGAGCAACAGCACCCCACACAAGGAGAACGCAACCCGTCAAAAGTCGTGCATTTTCTCGCGTACAGTTTTCATTGGTTAGACGCTTTAGCGCCTGCTGCCGTCGGAAGGGGAAAACTCGCTAATTGTCTTCCCCCACTTGTAAAACGTTCAGCGTAAAGGCTCGTCCAATGAAATTTGTTCAAAACACTGCGTTAGCGTGATTAAAGGCTAGCTGCGTTCTCCTTGTGTTTGTTGCTCCTTTATTGTACCAAGGGGAAAAGGACGGAATAGACACTTAAAGAGATGGTGTCAACTTGGACACATTTCGAATTTTGTGATTGAGGGTACATCATAAGATAGATTTTATGTCCAGAATTCTAAAATATAAATGTTATAGCACTTAAAACAAATATTTCGTTATTAAAATTAACTTTAAAATAATAATCAGCTAGGCTAATACCCAAGGCACCACCCTAGGCCTAAGTCATCGAGTGACTTATAAAACCTTTAATTCAGGGGGCCGGGTTACAATGCGTAGGAGGGTGGTGGCAAGCCACGCGAGCCAACAGCTCCCTACACTCACTATTACCGTTAACCTCAACAAGTTTTTATGGAAGGGGAAATCGAAGAGCTAGAGGGAAAACCCCTTAAACCAGTTGTTCTGAGTTTTCACCCAGTGCCACAAGCTGGGATCGAACCCGGCTCCTCTAGCTGCGAGGGGAAAGTGCTAACCACTCCGCCACGCCACCTAATATCTATTTCTATGTTTTTGAGAAAGAAAAGATTTCCTACCTAATTTGCCAGTTTCAATAACGTTACCGCCATCTATCGGTTTCCAAAATTTGCACCGAATAAGGCAGCCCGTTCTTAAAATTAATCTCGAGCAAAGCGAGTGTCAAAACTATTCCAATATCCCACTATTTGGCTTTCCGTTGCTACGCGTTTGGAAATTATGAATGTTTAGGCTTAGCTTCTCTTTTCGGTTTAGTCGCAAGCCAGATTCCCTGCGCGGTACAAATGAACTCGAAATAGGGCTATTTTAATTCCATTTTAATTTGTTTTGACTCAAAGATCTATTTGGTTCGAGTATTTCGTAAGTTATTTTATCATTACTTTAATTTGTTAGGGTTTAGCTTTTTTGCCGCTTTTTATTATGGACTTTTCTACTTTTACGCGTATTTTAACTGCATTATAGTCCAAAGGTGGTTTTTATTAACAATTGATCTACATTATTGAAACTGGCTAATTCCTTACGTACTAGTTTTTGTTAGGATTAAAGCAACTGTCGGCTCTATCATTGCCACGTGTATTATGAAAAGGCCCCTGTTATTAGAGATGGTCATGAATCTATCCGATTCTTCGAAAAACGCGACTTTACTGGAGAGCGTGGTGCCATCTATAAATAGCAAAGGAAGCTAAAATTTAAAATAGCCAAATGATAACGTCGTCAGAGAGCCATTGTAGAGTATTATAGTTATACAACTTATACTATATTTAGTGGGCTTTAACCTAAATTATATATCCATGTAAAAATATTGTTTATTATTTCTGTAATTTGCGGAAAATTTTCTGGAGATTTTTCCGCATTTTATTTTTCCGGAAAATTAACCACACTACTTACAAATAAAACTAACATAAACACCTGACTATTTTATTCAGTAACTCGCGCATGCCCGTAAGTGAGGAAATAAAAAGAGAGCGGCATTTATTGAAGCGCCTATTTTGTGCTGTGAATCACTCCTGACAATTATAATGCGTCACTCTTTTTGGCGAAGACACCAGCTGGGGAATTATTAGCTTTGACGTCATCACGAGTAAATCACCCCTTCTTGTCAGCCCCATTATCCCTCTAGTATTTAGGACGCGTTAAAATTATTTTTGTAAAACAAATTCTTCCCGTGATTGTTCCACGACTATTACCGGTCCGTTACGTACTTGTTTGTTTGATATTTGCTGCGGTGAAAGATAGGCCTGTTTTCTTTTGCAAAACGGATAGCCCAAGACTTCAATAAATTACTCATAGACGATATGAAATAACAAAGACCATTTACGTCCTTTACGCTGGTTTGCACGGGAAATGCTTTTCTCTTTATGACAGCAAGCAGAAGGTTTAGCGGGAAATGAGATAATACAGAAAATGGCTTCTGCGTGATCCATATGTTCTTTTATTTTCTCTAGTCGTCTAGTCGCTTTAGGGCAGTATATCATTAATATAAACGTTGCAAATTGAGTAAATTTGTAGATAAAATACTCTTTTTTTTAATTCAAAATACTTGCTCCATAACGCAAAATGTAAAATCTAAAATACTGTCTCCATAACTCAAAACGAAAAATACAAAATGCATTTTGAAAATTGGTTTTCCTAAATGTAAAATGGTTTTTGCAGCTCAAAATAAAAATACAAAATGCATTTTGAAAATATTTTTACAAATGCACTCTGTGTACTTTTTATTAGTCACATATATTTACAATGAATTTATTGAACACACGGAGAAAATTAATTAATTGTGAATTACTAATTAATTATTATTATTAATTAGTAATTAATAATAATTAGGTAGAGATTTCAAAACCATCCTCTCAGCCACCATCGGAAAAGTCAGGGAATTTGAATATGGGTATAAAAGTCAGGGAATTTGAATATGGGTATAAAAGTCAGGGAATTTGAATATGGGTATAAAAGTCAGGGAATTTGACTATGGGTATAAAAGTCAGGGAATTTGAATATGGGGATAAAAGTCAGGGAATTTGAATATGGGGATAAAAGTCGGGGAATTTGAATATGGGTATAAAAGTCGGGGAAAAGTCAGGGAATTTGAATATGGGTATAAAAGTCGGGGAAAAGTCAGGGAATTTGAATATGGGTATAAAAGTCGGGGAAAAGTCAAGGAATTTGAATATGGGTATAAAAGTCGGGGAAAAGTCAGGGAATTTGAATATGGGTATAAAAGTCGGGGAAAAGTCAAGGAATTTGAATATGGGTATAAAAGTCGGGGAATTTTAAAAATTAGTCTAAAAATCAGGGGATTTCAAAAACTAGTCTAAAATCAGGGAAATGTCGGGGAAATTTAGAATTAGTCTAAAAATTAGGGAAATGTCCGGAGATGGTCAGGGGAAAACCTGAAAAAGTCAGGGAATTGGATTGTGAAAATACCGCGGCAACCCTGATATTATAGACACTTGGTATTCCCAGTTCAACCGAATACATTCTTGGTTGAGCTTGTGCAAATCAATATGTATGATCACGTCTATCAGTCGAATTAAGACGCCGTTTTTGTGGCATTTTTCAGGCTTCTTACCTCCTCTACGAGGAGCTTACCGTAGCAAGACTCCAACGGCAGATCTGTACAGCTCGCGGGACAAGGAAACGGTGTCCGTCAACAGACCAAAGACCCCTTTAGTCGACACTCGCAACTGGTCGCGCAGTTCGGCCCCCGAGAGCGGACTGGGCCTGCCCAAAAACATTCATTCTTCGACGGCGACGCCACCGAACCATTCATCTCCGCTCTCCAACTCCAACGGCGAACATTATAATAACGCGTCCGGCAGCATGGACAACAAGCAGATGGACAGTATTTATTCGCCCTCTCTCAAAGACACTAGCGTCGTCGTCGATGGTGGCGGCGGTGGTGGTGGAGGACATCATAATACCAACGCGTACAATTACAAACTGTCGAACGGGGCGTCATCCTCGCGTCATCAGGACGTGGACGCTGGCGTAAGCGCTTGGCCCTCGGATTTGGGCCGAACCAAAGATTATCCGTGGTTGAGTCGCAGTTTTCGGGACACGAGGACGTTGCAAAGGGACCGCCATTCCGGGTTCAATCCTCGCAATTCCGACTCTAAATTGCGCGATTTGTACGACAAGGAGAACCAATTCGGCGGCAATGGACCTTCGCAAAGGATGCCTCTCGATTTGAACGGTTTTTACGGCCTCGACGACGGACTGTTGCAAAGGCAGCCCTACAACTTGGAGGATTGGCGTAGAAGGATTAATAACTCTTCTAATTACGCCTACCCAACCAAGTCGACGACCGTTCCTAGTTGGTTGCCTCCCGAACGAAGCCAAGTGGACGGTGGTTACGATACCCGCGTGATCGGCGGTGGTAGTTCGACCTTGGGCAAACAACAGCTCTCGAACAGCGGACCTTTCTACACGTCTTATTTCAATAGTCAACATCAGTTTGGAAATTACGACACGACTGGCATTTCCGGTTACGGCAGCTCTCCAAATTCAGCCAGCGCTCAACAGTCAATGAGTAAGTTTTAAGCAAAATGTTTATTTCTATTTTCTAACCTGAATGAAATAAATTTGTGGTGTAGATCTATTTAGCCTCAATAGTATAGAGGCTGTTGTTTTCTGTGCAGCAGTGGTGGTGAATACACCGCAGCGCTAGCTCCAAATGTGTCCTCGCTAAACTTTGATTACTCCTTAATGATATTTGATAATTTTGATTACTCCCTTATGATATTTGATTACTCCTTAATGATATTTGATAATTTTGATTACTCCCTTATGATATTTGATTACTCCTTAATGATATTTGATTACATTTTAATTAATACTTCGTTATATAGATATTAGTTCCCTCTATCTACCCATGCTAGTGTCACATCTCGATCATTAATTGAATCGGGTGTTTTCAACTCTTAAAAGAAAATTCATGATATAGGTAACGACAAAACAAATTTCTGTCCAACAGCACTTGATCAGAATTTGTGTTGTCATTCGATTGGAATTAGTTACTTTTATCCAGCCACAACAGTATGTTAATTCAATTGCAATAATAACAATACTAATTTCAATGTTAATGATACAACAATCAATAGGAAATATCAAAATTGGTGATTTGATGATACATTTACCAACGATAAATTTCTGCCTCCATGATGGCAATGTAATATATAGTTTACCTATTTTTAAAACTATATTGGGATTTGCTCTTTAGGATTTAAGAGTTGCTGTTTGTTTAACATAAATATAAATTGATGCCATTTACCTCAACTTCTTAGGTCATTTTCAACCGCCAGAATCCAGTTCAGGGTACTACACATCCGCAGCGATATCTCCACACCCTTCAAACACATCTCAGTCTTTGAATGGCTCTCAGTATGACAGTCTGACCAGGAGGAAACACAGTACTTCGTTCGAACACGAGCAGCCTATCACCTCACTGATGGTGCCTGGCAGTCAGTACACCAAAGAGGGCAACCAGTTCTCTTCCCCCTATGGCCCCACGGCATCTGGAAACAACCCACAACGATTGCTTACAACGTCTGCGCACCAAATGGCCAATTCTTCTGGTCAGATGGACATGGCCATAACTCTCCTGAGGCAGGAAAGTGGCTTCGGATTTCGCATAGTTGGTGGCACCGAAGAGGGATCCCAGGTGGGAGTGAAATTAAAATTTTTACAGCACGTTTATGATAATATTTAGAGATAGTTCTTGTAGTACCTATATTTATATCATAGAATTTTATAGTTTTTTGTCTTATAGGATTTGAGTTGTTTATTTCTATATAGAATTTTGGGTTATTTATCATTTTATAGAGTTTGAAAGTTAATCATTTAAAGTATTTGGGGTTAATTGGCTTACTAATAAACATGACTATCTGGTATTTAGAGATTTAGAGAGCTTGGTGTTGATTTGTCTCGATAGGTCTCAATTGGTCATATTGTTCCTGGAGGAGCGGCGGACTTAGACAGCAGGCTGCAAACAGGGGACGAGATAGTCTCTGTGGACGGTTCTTCCGTTCTCAACACCTCCCATCATCATGTCGTCCAGCTGATGGGTAATGCAGCCCAGAGTGGAAAAGTTGTCTTGGGTATTCGCAGGAAGTTACCCAATTTTGGTAAATATTATATTTAATCTGTTTTTAAGGAAATATCAGATTCTTGGGTTAATTTCTTGTTTCTGCAACCACAGTATAGAGGCTAAATATTTAGTTTTTTTTTTTAGTTGACTCTCTATCAAAATCGCAAGATGGAATTTTTCCTTATGACGTCACTGTCACTCGAAAAGAAAATGAAGGATTTGGCTTCGTTATTATCTCATCCGTAAGCCGTGTTGGATCCACAATTGGTAAATTGGACTCTTTCCTCTTCAACTCTAATATCTAGCTCTATTTTAATTACCTATAACTTCTTTAGGTCGTATCATAGAAGGAAGTCCGGCAGAACGCTGTGGACAATTGAATGTTGGTGACCGTATATTAGCTGTAAACTCTGTCAGTATTTTAAACATGCATCACGGGGAAATAGTAAACCTTATTAAAGATTCCGGATTCTCCGTTACTTTGACAATCGGAGCTCCTCAAGGTAGATTTTGACTTTCATTTTGATTCTTGTAACTTTTATATTGGCTTTCAAGACTCACTTGTTTATCACACAAATTTTTTAATCAGATGACGCATCTAGCAGCGCTTCCATTTCACAAAGGGTAAATTGAAGATTTATAATCGTAGAAATTATAAGTTGTTCGTAACTAATTTTTATTTATTTTCTAAATTTATAAAGGGTGATGATCATTCTTTGGAACATGATGATCATTATTACGCTGTTGAACTACATCGAGGCTTGCGTGGATTTGGTTTCAGTATTCGTGGTGGACGTGAGTTCCACAATATGCCACTTTTTGTCCTGAGAATAGCAGAAGGAGGTCCCGCTCATCAAGACGCACGATTACAAGTAATTATCATAATTTTACTTTATATTTAAAGTGTTTATATTCTAATAAGTATTATATTTTTTAAATTATTAAGGTTGGCGATCAGATAATCGAAATTAATGGTATAAATACCAAAAATATGGCTCATTCAGAAGCCATAGAGATAATTAAACAAGGAGGCAGCTCCGTTCGTTTATTGGTGAAGCGAGGCAATAAGATGACATTAGCCGTAGGTGAGTTAAAAGGTTTTTAAGGTTTAAGATTTTCAACTAGTTGGTTGTATGAAAGGCTGTGTGTGGTTCAGTTAGGTAAAAATAAATAATTATAAATTTTACCATAAGTAACATAATAAACATAAGTATGGCACAGAACGAATTTGGTTAATGATAGTCTGTCGTGGAGTGATTGCGAAATAGGAAGGAAACTCGTCCCTTCCCTTTCCGTTGGCCAAATATTTGGTTAGTTTGATGGCGAGAAATATGACCGTACACGCATTTAGGTTTGAAATTCGAAAATAACTAACTTCTGAAATTGAGCCAGTGTTTATAATAGTAATTTTTATCTATTCAATAATTCATTATTTTCCAAAATTAAGTGTTATTTACAGTTTTGAAAGTAATTCAATTTACAATAGGCGTTGGCTGGTCCGTTGAAAAGGCGGCCGGCTGACCGTCGGTGATTTTCCGAACTTCTTCCAAATACTAGGAAGCAGTTTGTGGAGAGTTGTCAGTCTGTCGGTACTTAATGGCTTACGTTGTTATTGGTGAAACAGACTATCATTAAAAAATTTACATTGGGTGAATAGAAAGTGTCATACTTATGTTTATTATGTTACTTTTGTTTTTACTAATAAACAATAAAATATGAAATATAGACCAAAATTCTTACGTATTCAGTGTTAATATAAATTTGCGAAGGGGTCTTTTTCGTAACATGTGGTTTTTTAATTATTTTCAAGTGGATCATCCTAGTCCCATAACGCCTACAGGCTCAGCTGGAACGCCACTGTCTGCAGGGTCGTCCATCATGAATGGGCCCATCTGTCAGAGTTCCCCCAGAGATATAGCGGCTAACTACGAGATCCCGAGGGATTTATGGAACTACGAACCTCACTGAGTAGTATATAACAATGATTTATAAAGAGAAGTATTGAAAAAAGTTTATAAATATAGATAGATATTACTACAATCTTTGTGTTAGAGGGGATAAAAAAACATGTTGACAAAATGTTTCATTCGCTGTTGAAACTCTTTCCAAAATTGCCTTCCTCGAGCCCCTTCGTATAAATACGTTTCAGCCGGCTGGTCCAGGCTACGACGTTCTTGTTATTACCTATAAAAAACATTTTCAAGCCAAATAAATGAAAAAAAAAACTTATTAGTACTTCCACCACCAATCGTAAATCTATTCCTAAACATCCCAAATATTAAGCTACAAATTTAACTGTTGTTAAAGAAATTGATATTTTAAATCCTTTCAGGCGTTAAAACCTACTTATTTTTTTATGAAACTATTTTATTTTTGGTTAGTTTTTTAAGGGCCTCTAATCTTAATTTCTTCTTTAACCAAGCAAATCTGGTTTTAAGCAAGGCTTAGCAAATCTGGTTTTAAGCAAGGCTTAGCAAATCTGGTTTTAAGCAAGGCTTAGCAAATCTGGTTTTAAGCAAGGCTTAGCAAATCTGGTTTTAAGCAAGGCTTAGCAAACCTGGTTTTAAGCAAGGCTTAGCAAATCTGGTTTTAGCAAGACCTAACGAAAATAATGAAACAGCAATACACTTCAGTTTTAATTTTCAATATTCAATAACTTGGTTCTTAAGAGTTAAAGAATTACTCCTTAAATTAGTAAATTAATTATGAACTATAAAATTTCAATGATCCTTGTTAAATGTCACGGCTCATTTTGTAAGATAAGAACGCTTTTTAAGACATTCCATTGTGATTTTTTCATCAATAAATATTATTTTTTATTAAATCGTACAACGCAAAATCCATGTATAGTGACGTAAATAAATGTTTCACAGAAATATATATGTAGAAGCAAAATGTTGTACATGGTATTTTTCCTTCCGCAATTTTTTTTTTACCTTTCAGTCTCTCAGTAATTAAAACAAAGTAATTATATTTTAAGCAAAAATTATGCAGTAGTTTGAGGACTGTGTTAAACGGTGCAATTGTTTTGTTAAATATCGTATGTTGATTTTAGCTTAATCGACAATGTTCGCAGTTGGTATCTTCCGACACCAATTTAAGTTTATTCCCCCTTAAATTGTTGAATAAACATGGGGGAAAAGTGTAATTTTTAGAAGTAAAAAAATATTTAAATTGTTGCTTAAATGAATGAAAACATTTTTGTGCCTTTTGTATACTATATCATTCCAAAAAATGAACTTAGAAGAAAAAATGTTTTAATAAAAAATATTACATATTCTTGTACAAAAATATTCATTTTATTTATTCAAAATCTCCATCCGCATTTATAGTTTATTAGGTGGGGGCCCGCCTTTAGCGAGGCAGACAAACACACAGACTGACATTCAGAAATATATAGTAGAAAAAAATCAAGGTAAGTAGAATAGCTATTAGAATCATATAATACAGGGCCCCCAGATGTCCTATAATTCCTATAAAATCCTATATTTTAAAAAATGTCCTATAACATCCTATATTTTTTGCAAAAGTCCTATAAAATCCTATAATTTTGATATTTTTCCCATTTCAAATCCAAGCACGCATCATCATCGGCATTTTTTCGGACGCATCCTATTTAACAAGGTTGTGCTTATATTAGGGTTTTTGCCCGCTCTTGTTAAAACGTTGGCACGGCCCTGGTCTATACTTTTGTTATTGTTAACATAGCTACTAGTATATTTTTGTGATAAAATGGTTATATAGTTTTTATTTTTCAAGTGAAAATCAAAGATTTATTAATCTAAATATAAATTTGGTCCTATAAAATCCTATAATTTTGTTAAAAAAAAGTCCTATATTTTTATAAATATAATCCTATTTTTCCTATAAAAAAATGAAGATTTGAATGGGGGCCCTGGATAATATTACAGGGTAGCAGATAACATAAGCTAAGTTTTCTAGTTGTAAACTATTACTCCCTTATTTAATGATAGGTTCTCGTGAAGTTAGTAGTAAAAATGCGAGGGCTGACCACTGCGAAATCGGTGTACACGCTTCTCTTAAAGGGTGCGTATTAAGCTGTGTGCACGCTTCTCGTAAAGAGTGCGTATTAAGCTGTGTGCACGCTTCTCGTAAAGAGTGCGTAATCGGTGTCCACGCTTCTCGTAAAGAGTGCGTATTAAGCTGTGTGCACGCTTCTCGTAAATAGTGCGAATTAAGCTGTGTGCACGCAGTGTTCCGAAGTGGTAAATGTCAGGTGTCAAATAATGTGGCAGAAAGTGGTAAATACCGACATGGCGAATAATACTTTTACTGGCTAATATGCCAAATAGTGGCAAATAATAAATTTTAATAAAAATAAAAAAACATTCCATAGGAAAATATATTTGTGCTATTTTAGACAAATTGACGGAGAACATTAACCCTTATTTAATTTTTAAGTGAAACAAAGCCCTTAAAAATTAAATTAGGGTTAATTTTCATGTTTTCCGTTATCACTATTTCTTGAAACTGAAACCAGATTTGGTTTCCGAATATTATGACGCTTCGACCAAAGATAATTTAAACTCGTACCCTAGATTCGAATACTGAGAGCTTTCCCATTGACGGTTTTGTTACGAAGCGTTTACCCTTTTCCGGCCCGTGACCCGTTGCGGTAAAGCCCAAACGGCTCCATTAACTTGTCTCGCCATAGTTTCCTAACTTAAGAAAACATAGCGGATAATATTGCACCCATTTCGCACCATTATGCACCACCACTTTAAAATTTTGCACCATCACGGTTTACGAGTTATTTAAATTTGGAACTTGGCAGGCTAAGTTCATGGCAGCTCGCCACTTTCTTAAATTCAAAAATTGAAGTAGTCTATCTCGTTGCACCAATTTTGCACCATTATGCACCATCATTTTAAAATTTTGCACCAAACTGGTTTAAAAGATATAATAAACTGAAAATGGGCGGGCCAAGTTAATGGTAACTTTAAATGACTTTTGTCCTAAATGTAAAAAACCTAGCTGGTCGCACTAGTTTTGCACCATTGTGCACCACCATCTAAAAATTTTGCACCAAACCGGTTAAATATATATATTGATTTGAAACCTGGCTTGCCAAGTTAATGGTAGTTTGCCACATTGTATTTTCAAAATGGAAAAAGTCAATCCTGATGTACATAATTTGCACCATTGTGCAGCAATTATTTCAAATTTTGCACCAAATAAATTTAAGTTATATTTACATTTGAAACCCGGCGAGTCAAGTTAATGGTAGCTCGCCACTTCCAAAATTTTGAAAAGGTATTATCACATAGTGTTGTGGGTATTTCGCACCATTGTGCACCATCGTTTTCATATTTTGCACCATACCGGTTAGTGTCATACTTCCATTCGAAAAAAGCATATTATGACCGGCCAATAGGCGGGCCAAGTTAATGGTAGCTCGCCACTTCCATATTTTTGAAAAGGTAATATCACATAGTGTTGTGGGTATTTCGCACCATTGTGCACCATCGTTTTCATATTTTGCACCATACCGGTTAGTGTCATACTTCCATTCGAAAAAAGCATATTATGACCGGCCAATAGGCGGGCCAAGTTAATGGTAGCTCGCCACTTCCATATTTTTGAAAAGGTAATATCACATAGTGTTGTGGGTATTTCGCACCATTGTGCACCATCGTTTTCATATTTTGCACCATACCGGTTAGTGTCATACTTCCATTCGAAAAAAGCATATTATGACCGGCCAATAGGCGGGCCAAGTTAATGGTAGCTCGCCACTTCCATATTTTTGAAAAGGTAATATCACATAGTGTTCTGGGTATTTCGCACCATTGTGCACCATCGTTTTCATATTTTGCACCATACCGGTTAGTGTCATACTTCCATTCTAAAAATGCAAATTATGGCCTTCTTCAAGAGCATGGTTAACTAGACCATACGTCCCGTTTTGAACGGGACAGTCCCTTTTTACGGTACTCCGTCCCGGTACCCCTAGGAAAGCTTCGGAACGCAGAATTGTCCCGTTTTCAGTGAAGAGTCTCCGATAGCATCGAAATATCACGCGTTTAAATGAAGCCGATAGCATCGAAATATCACGCGTTTAAATGAATCCGATAGCATCGAAATATCACACGTTTAAATGAAGCCGATAGCATCGAAATATCACGCGTTTAAATGAAGCCGATAGCATCGAAATATCACGCGTTTAAATGAAGCCGATAGCATCGAAATATCACACGTTTAAATGAAGCCGATAGCATCGAAATATCACGCGTTTAAATGAAGCCAATAGCATCGAAATATCACGCGTTTAAGTGAAGCCGATAGCATCGAAATATCACGCGTTTAAGTGAAGCCGATAGCATCGAAATATCACGCGTTTAAATGAAGCCAATAGCATCGAAATATCACGCGTTTAAGTGAAGCCGATAGCATCGAAATATCACGCGTTTAAATGAAGCCAATAGCATCGAAATATCACGCGTTTAAATGAAGCCGATAGCATCGAAATATCACGCGTTTAAATGAAGCCGATAGCATCGAAATATCACGCGTTTAAATGAAGCCGATAGCATCGAAATATCACGCGTTTAAATGAAGCCGATAGCATCGAAATATCACGCGTTTAAATGAAGCCAATAGCATCGAAATATCACGCGTTTAAGTGAAGCCGATAGCATCGAAATATCACGCGTTTAAGTGAAGCCGATAGCATCGAAATATCACGCGTTTAAATGAAGCCAATAGCATCGAAATATCACGCGTTTAAATGAAGCCGATAGCATCGAAATATCACGCGTTTAAATGAAGCCGATAGCATCGAAATATCACGCGTTTAAATGAAGCCGATAGCATCGAAATATCACACGTTTAAATGAAGCCGATAGCATCGAAATATCACGCGTTTAAATGAAGCCAATAGCATCGAAATATCACGCGTTTAAGTGAAGCCGATAGCATCGAAATATCACGCGTTTAAGTGAAGCCGATAGCATCGAAATATCACGCGTTTAAATGAAGCCAATAGCATCGAAATATCACGCGTTTAAGTGAAGCCGATAGCATCGAAATATCACGCGTTTAAATGAAGCCAATAGCATCGAAATATCACGCGTTTAAATGAAGCCGATAGCATCGAAATATCACGCGTTTAAATGAAGCCAATAGCATCGAAATATCACGCGTTTAAGTGAAGCCGATAGCATCGAAATATCACGCGTTTAAATGAAGCCAATAGCATCGAAATATCACGCGTTTAAATGAAGCCGATAGCATCGAAATATCACGCGTTTAAATGAAGCCAATAGCATCGAAATATCACGCGTTTAAGTGAAGCCGATAGCATCGAAATATCACGCGTTTAAATGAAGCCAATAGCATCGAAATATCACGCGTTTAAATGAAGCCGATAGCATCGAAATATCACGCGTTTAAATGAAGCCTATAGCATCGAAATATCACGCGTTTAAGTGAAGCCGATAGCATCGAAATGATAGCATTCAAATGCACTTATTTCGCACCATTATGCACCACAGTCGATTTATTATGCACCATAATAGTTAGCGGGAAAAAAATAATTTTGAAATTTGGAGTCTCATTTTTCACTTTTTCACGAGTTAAGTCACCCCCCACTTAAAACAATCACACTAAAAATTGCACCCATTACGCACCATTATGCACCACACTCGATTTATTATGCACCATGTGCACCACAATGCACCCGTCATGCACCACAGATATTTTTCATTGCACCATGCTCCTTCAAAATATATAGGAACTCGTCATAACCATATGGGGGTGCTAAGTTAACGGTAGCACCCCCACTCTCGATATCGATTCTTTTAACGTGCTTAATCGAATGCACCAACGATGCACTACCTCATTGCACCAAGTTAATTTTTAAATAAGAAATGTTTCTGTAAAATCTAAATAATTAACTATAAGATAGTCGACATTTTTAGCAGCTTATAAATCATGCGTAAACGCGAACGTCTACGGTTTTTTCTAACGTTGGAACAAGAAAGTCGTAGATGATAGGGATTACGGTTGTCTTATTAGCACTGGTATATAAATTCTGACCACATGTCTTATTAGCTGTTGAAACTGTGTAATAGAAAAATGAAGATCAAGCTTGGCTTCTTAGTCGTGCACGACATCAAGTGGCTTAATCTGAAGTCAAAGTCAAGTATAGGGCCAATAATAAAGTTGCGTATTCTACAGCGTGTTACGGATAAGAGTATCGAAACGTTTATAATTTATTCTATCGGTCCCTACGAGTTTAAAATGTCAAATGAACCATGGTCCTAAAAGCCCCGTTTCAGAGTTACGAGCTCTCAAAAATGATTCTGAAAACATCGAAATCAACGCTACTGTGAAATCTTTATTCTTCCTTGACCCTAATGGTTTTCATAAATTTATCGGTTGTTTTTAGCGATAAAGTGATAAACAGATTGTCGAATATCAAAAGATCACTAAGAGTCGTTCAGGAGTATGCACCACCAGTTTTTGAAATTAATAATTAGTAAATTTTTCCAACTTAAATTTAGTAACCCTTTCAAGTTAACGATAGAATCAGCTAAACTCTTGTAGTGTGTGATACGCAAAAACCAAGGACACATAAAGAAATTGTTATCATTTTTTAAAAAATTAAAAAATAATTTTTAAAACCACTATTCTAAATGCCCACCTTGGGCTCTAATACACAAACGTCAACTGCTAAAAATGTCGACTATCTTACAGTTGAGGAGTCATTTTTGAAATAAGATCATTAGTTGGGGCTGTCGTTAACCTAGCCCTAACGTTAATATTTTTGTTTGAGCACCCCGAACGCTTGATACTGAATATACGCCATATATCCAAAAAGAGTGCGGTGCGATGGAAACTAACTGCGGTGCATAGTACTACATTAAGGGTGCAATCGATTAGGCGCGTTAAAATTATCAAATTCGAAAGTGGTGAGGCTGTCGTTAACAGCAAACATTTTCATTTTTTAAAAGCTTGGGTAATGGTGCAATTAGAAATCTCTGTGGTGCACGGTAGTGCATTGTTGGTGCATTCGATTAAGCACGTTAAAAGTATCGATATCGAGAGTGGGGGTGCTACCGTTAACTTAGCACCCCCCATATGGTTATGACGAGTTCCTATATCTTTTAGAGGAGCATGATGCAAGGAAAAATATCTGTGGTGCACGATGGTGCATGACGGGTGCATTATGGTGCGCATGGTGCATAATAAATCGCATAATGGTGCGTAATGGGTGCAATTGAATGGCACTATTTTTAGTGTGATTGTTGTAAGTGGGGGGGGGGACTTAACTCTGTCCCCGTGAAAAAGTGAAAAATGACACCCCAAATTTCAAAATTCATTTTTTCCCGCTAATTATTATGGTGCATAATAAATCGACTGTGGTGCATAATAGTGCGTAATGAGTGCATTTGAATGGTACCATTTTTAGGGCGATTAGTAAATGTGGGGCGGGCAGACGTAATTCCCCCCCGCTAAAAGTTCAAAAAGGAAAGCCTAAATTTAAAAATTAATTATTTCCGCTAACTAGTATGGTGCATAATAAATCTTCTGTGGTGCATAAAGGTGCCTAATGGGTGCATTTGAACAGTACCTTTTCAGGGCAATTGGTGAAAGTGGGGCTAACGGAAATCTGTCCCCACTAAAACTTTTAAATGGATCTTCATTCAAGCGCAAATTTTAAAAATAATTATTTCTGCTAACTACTATGGTGCATAATAAATCGACTGTGGGGCATAGTGGTTGCATTTGCATGACACAATTTTTAGGGAGATTGGTGAATAGCTCCTGTTTAAAGTGGTTATTTTTACCACAAATGTGTATATTTACGGATTATTTCTGCCTTAAATCTTAATTAGGGCCTTATGGGCCATTTGATGTTTATCGCGTCTGTTTTTGTCACACATGGAAATTGTTTTGGGGTATCGGGGATATGAAGAGATATATTTAAATTTCACAAGCATTTTGTATCGATTTATATTACCCGATACCAAAATGGTCTTGTGCAATAAGCATTTTGACAATTTTCATTAACAATCTTGACTACCCACAAATTTTTATTTATAAATTTCTATTTTATAATTTACATTATATTTTGAACAGCGAACTTGTAAAGGTCTATTCACACGAGCCAACTTTTTGATCCAACTAGATGAGTCAACTTTGAGTTGAGTAAACTAGTTGGTTCGATGAGTTGATCCACCAAAAAAGTACGCGAGAAAAAAATGGATCACTGATCCATTTTTGCTGACTCAGCATTTTGATTTGAAAAGTTGGCTCGTGTGAAAAGGTCTTTAGTGTGATGCGAAATTATTATTAATTGAAATCCGGGAGTTTGCGGGAAAAGCTGTCCAGATAAATAATGTTATTCTTTTGCGGAGCATTTCATTAGATTAAATAATTAAATAATGATATAATGTAATGGTGCCTAATAATTTGAGTACGGAAGATAATTCTACGCTAAAGCTAAAATTTTGGATAGACCAAAATGTAAAAATTCAAAATTTCTATTAAGTAGTATAGTGTATAATATATCGAATATGGTGCATAACGGGGCGTTATGGGTGCGTTAGAATGACACCGTTTTTAGCGCGATTGGTGAAAGGGGGAGGGCTGAGGTAAACCTGCCCCCCATTTAAAATTTTAAATAACTCTATAATGATACTGATGCGTAATGATTGGTGTGTGGTGCATGATGGTGCGTAATGAGTGCGTTTGATTGGTTAACTTGTCAAAGTGGAGGGGCTATGGTAAAGTTAGCCCCCTTTAAAGTGGTTTTCCCTTCCGAGTCCCATGGGTGCGTAATGGTGCGTAGTGGGTGCATTTTAAACAAATAGTCAATTTATCGAAATGGCGATGGGGGGGGGGGGGGGGGAACTTAATCAACCACCACAATTCGCAAAAATCAGGAACGAATTGCAATGAACAACAATTGCAAATCACATCAGTCGATGCCCGAGTGAATTAGCCAGTGACGGGACGTGCGGGTGGCGGGTGAAGTGCCACAGATTACTTCACTTAAACGCGTGATATTTCGATGCTATCGGCTTCACTTAGACGCGTGATATTTCGATGCTATCGGCTTCACTTAAACGCGTGATATTTCGATGCTATCGGCTTCACTTAAACGCGTGATATTTCGATGCTATCGGAGACTCTTCACTGAAAACGGGTCAATTCTGCGTTCCGAAGATTTCCTCGGGGTACCGGGACGAAGTACCGTAAAAAGGGACTGTCCCGTTCAAAACGGGACGTATGGTCTAGTTAACCATGCTCTTGAAAAAAGCATTGTAGCGAATTTGTTTTATTTGCTTTTTCAAGAGGACGCGGCTAATATATTCCCGAGGAGGTGACCACTCTCAAAGTGAATATATATTGAATACGCGCGTAATCAGCACAGTAGAAGGCAGGAACTTTAAAGAGTACGCGTACAGCCAAAAGTACGGCAGTGTAAAACTTTTACACAGAGTGATCAACTTCTCGCTAATTTCCTTCTGGCTTTTTCTTTTCCCGAATTAGTAGTGTTTTAGGCGGGCTTCTCTGCTATCTAATATAAACACAAATATAATTTCACACACCTAGGAAAATTATTTTCGCTAAAAACAGCGATGATATAGTGAAATAGGCATCTTAATTAATCTATAAAAATTGAACTTGTCAACTCCAAAAAACAGAAAAAAACTGCACTTTGCCCGGTATGGTGCTAAGTTTTAAAACGATGGTACTATGTGGTATTACCTTTTCAAAAATATGGAAGTGGCGAGCTACCATTAACTTGGCCCGCCTATTGGCCGGTCATAATAGGCTTTTTTCGAATGGAAGTATGACACTAACCGGTATGGTGCAAAATATGAAAACGATGGTGCACAATGGTGCGAAATACCCACAACACTCTGTGATATTACCTTTTCAAAAATATGGAAGTGGCGAGCTACCATTAACTTGGCCCGCCTATTGGCCGGTCATAATAGGCTTTTTTCGAATGGAAGTATGACACTAACCGGTATGGTGCAAAATATGAAAACGATGGTGCACAATGGTGCGAAATACCCACAACACTCTGTGATATTACCTTTTCAAAAATATGGAAGTGGCGAGCTACCATTAACTTGGCCCGCCTATTGGCCGGTCATAATAGGCTTTTTTCGAATGGAAGTATGACACTAACCGGTATGGTGCAAAATATGAAAACGATGGTGCACAATGGTGCGAAATACCCACAACACTCTGTGATATTACCTTTTCAAAAATATGGAAGTGGCGAGCTACCATTAACTTGGCCCGCCTATTGGCCGGTCATAATATGCTTTTTTCGAATGGAAGTATGACACTAACCGGTATGGTGCAAAATATGAAAACGATGGTGCACAATGGCGCGAAATACCCACAACACTATGTGATATTACCTTTTCAAAAATATGGAAGTGGCGAGCTACCATTAACTTGGCCCGCCTATTGGCCGGTCATAATATGCTTTTTTCGAATGGAAGTATGACACTAACCGGTATGGTGCAAAATATGAAAACGATGGTGCACAATGGTGCGAAATACCCACAACACTATGTGATAATACCTTTTCAAAATTTTGGAAGTGGCGAGCTACCATTAACTTGACTCGCCGGGTTTCAAATGTAAATATAACTTAAATTTATTTGGTGCAAAATTTTAAATAATTGCTGCACAATGGTGCAAATTATGTACATCAGGATTGACTTTTTCCATTTTGAAAATACAATGTGGCAAACTACCATTAACTTGGCAAGCCAGGTTTCAAATCAATATATATATTTAACCGGTTTGGTGCAAAATTTTTAGATGGTGGTGCACAATGGTGCAAAACTAGTGCGACCAGCTAGGTTTTTTACATTTAGGAAAAAAGTCATTTAAAGTTACCATTAACTTGGCCCGCCCATTTTCAGTTTATTATATCTTTTAAACCAGTTTGGTGCAAAATTTTAAAATGATGGTGCATAATTGTGCAAAATTGGTGCAACGAGATAGACTACTTCAATTTTTGAATTTAAGAAAGTGGCGAGATGCCATGAACTTAGCCTGCCAAGTTCCAAATTTAAATAACTCGTAAACCGTAAGTTAGGAAACTATGGTGAGCCAAGTTAATGGAGCCGGCGCGGACCAGAGCAGGAAATAAGAAATTAAAGTTATCGGACATTTGTCCAGTGACCCTCCCTCATTTAAAAAATTTTATCGGACATTGTCCAATAATTTTACGTTTTTTTATTTTGTAGAAAAAACATTCCCAGTTTATTGAAAAAGTTATCGGACAAATGTCCAATGACCCCCCTAAGATTTTGAAAAAGTTATCGGACAATGTCCAGTGTCCTGTGCTTATTTCATGCCCTGGCGCAAACCATGGAGCGAATTTTTTCTGAGTTCCAGCGGGAAGTGGGTAAACGCTATCGTCAAAGCGCGAGAGAGTGATTTCGAATCTAGGGTACGAGTTTAAATTGTCTTTGCTTCGACCAAGCGTAGACACAACAAATTATATTTAATTTTTCATGGCGTCATTTTGGAGGGGTTTGGCTATTTCCGGCTTTGCTCGTGCCCTAATTGTGGTAGGGCACTAATTTTCACTGCATATTATTTTCGTGAGGGTATTCTTTCATAAAAGCCCTCATTCGGCTCTCTACCTAAAGGTTTAAAAGGTTTAAAGGTTTTTATTTGCCGTAAGAGAACTTACACTCTTTTGGAACAGAGCGACTCTGAAAAATGGAGCTCAGCAGCGCGTAAAAAAAATATATATTCAGATAAACATTAATGGCAGCACTTTCAGAAACAAAAAACAGAGATTATTTGAACAGGTTAAACAGGAAAAATAAAACTAAAAGGATATAGAATCCATATACAAAGGGAATAAATGAAATGTAAAAATACAAATTGTATACAAAATTACAGATAGATACAAAAAATATAAATATAAATGGCACTGAAAATAGGCAAGAGAATTGAGGGACTAATTAAGGCAAGTTGCTTCGCCGCCACTCCAGTTTGAGTTTTTGCCAGAGTGTAAGGATGGATGCGACCATTTCAAAATTCCAAGGGGAGCCGGTAAGACCAAGTAGTAGTTCTAAAGGGTCGTCACGATGGACCAAACGCCAGTTGACCTGATTTGTGCCGAGGGAAAGCAGAGGACAGACGAGTAGTACATGGAGAGTGTCCTCCCTAGCTGCTCCACAGAGTTTGCACTCAGCGGAGTAAGGGCCTAACTCGGCTTGCCGGACGCTGGTTAACAGGGAGCCTGTGCGTGCTTGGAATAGTAACCCACTACTGCAACTGCCGGTATAACAATCCTCAGTCTTGGGAAGTCGTTTGAGGGTATATATGCCTAAACTACGCTTGTGCCCTACCTGACTCCGCCAAAACTGGGCAGCAGAAACCGTTATTTCGGAATTTACACAATTCAACCACTGCCTATAGTTAGTCACTTTACCACGTTTAGTACCGATCCCATACTTGCGGTCTAGCCGTGCGATGCGTGCGGTCCACGCTACCTCGTAGCCATTAGATCTAATGAAGTCATAGACCCGCTTCACAATGCGTGAGTGATCGAGAAATGTCAACCGTCTCAGGAACCTTACCTTGCTACGATATTCACGGAGGTCCATAGTGGACCAACCCATCTCGCCCTGTATGGCTGGGGTGGCTGCAAAAGGGCCCGTATGAAGCAGCGCTTGCCCAACATCACGTTGATTTCGATCGAGACAGTCAGCTGTAGACTTAGCGTAGCAGACCACCTCGTCCCGTAGGTGAGGGCGGGAACCGCCACAGCCTTCCACAACGTACGGCCGACGGTATATTTGTTATAGGAGTGTGACGCCATATTGGTGACTGCCCACCTCAGTTTATTTGCCTTAGCCTTCATACGTTTTTCCATACCATGAAGATAATCCGCCTGATTTGTAATAAAAATACCGAGATAAGTATAGCTATTGACGACCGACACGGGTTTACCTCCCAGAGCAAACGAGTCGACGGCGTAAGTATTACACTGTGAACTTTCAAAAATCATTATATTAGATTTCTCTAAACTATAAGTCAACCCCTGCCTCGCAGCGAAAGTAGCGCAAACATTCAAAAGGCGTTGTAAATCAGTTGCAGTGTTAGCCATTAAGGACCTTGTCATCGGCATAGATCAGACACGAAATCCGTAAGATTCTAGGCGGGCCAGACCGACTCGGAAGAGGTGCCCCCACAGTTAAAGCTTCAATATTATTTGCCAATTCATCGATATAGACAACGAACAGCAATTCCGACAGCGGGCAACCCTGTCGGAGGCCTACCTTGCTCTGAACGGGGAGAGTAGTGAAACCAGAGAGGTTAAAAACGTAAGGG
This sequence comes from Leiobunum rupestre, assembly GCF_980474605.1. Lineage (NCBI taxonomy): Eukaryota > Metazoa > Arthropoda > Arachnida > Opiliones > Sclerosomatidae > Leiobunum > Leiobunum rupestre. The sequence continues at coordinate 73,258,161 of NC_143384.1, read as the reverse complement.
CAGTTACAGTATAAAGCGGAAAGTTGACCTATGAAGGGTTCTAGTACGCCTTTACTTCGAAGACTAACCCATAATTTGTCGCGATTGACACTATCATAAGCACTCTTAAAGTCCAGAAAGGCGAGATAAAGAGCACGCCCGGTCTTTCGAGACAGTTCAATTAAAGTAGTGAGCACAAAGATATTGTCGGCAATTCTACGGTCAGTCCTAAAACCACATTGAGCTTCGCTGAGAAGCCCGTAAGATTCAAGATACCCACCTAACCTATCCTTGAGGATCATAGCGTACAACTTATACATAACCGATGCTACGGCGATGGGACGATAAGAGGCCAAATCAGTGATATCTTTACCTTTCCCTTTATAAATCAAAGTAACTCGAGTAGTGGACCAGTATACTAGGGGTGGTATTACCTAATCGAATCTGATTGAAGACGTGTAGGAGTGCCAGTTTGGCTTGAGGACCAAGCGCTACCAGACATTCCCCGTAGATATCATCTAACCCAGCTGATTTGCCCCGCTGAAGTTTCCTAAGGGACGACTCCAATTCTGCCATAGTGAACCGAGAAGCAGACTAGAGATAACCGGGTTGGGTGGAGCGGGAGTGGCTTCGGTAGGGGGAGGAGGGGTGACAAGGGATGGATTCTGCGACGATTCAGCCGGGGCTGAGGGAGACAATAATTCTTCTTCTAGATCTCTGAAATGTTCCTCAATTCTCCGACCTATCTCATGCTGACCGAACAAATGTGAACCATCTTTCGCGCGAATCCCTTTGAACTGGGTGGCTAGCTTTTTGCCTTCCTTTCGGAGTTTTTTAATATATTTCCAGAACTTCTTACCGCGATCCTTGCCAGCATCTTGAATGTTTTTCTCATTTTTTTTTGTTAACAGCTTTCGTTTTGGCGTTGATAAGGGATTTAACCAGCAGCTTGGATTGTTGGTATGTGACCCACTTGTCCTTAATAACGTCTGCAGCTTGGTGGGTGCGAAGGGCCTCACGATGATCCTTGTTGGCGGTTTTACGATCAGAAATAGCCCACGCTATATCTTTATCCCACCAATTTTTGGGAGTGAGTCCATTAACTAAGGAACGAGAAGTTTTTCGCCTAGGCAGGGTTTGGAGCATAGAATTATAAAGGGTTTAACAAAAGTAGTCGTATGTCATTTCTGCAGCGGTATCCTCAATAGCACTATCCATTTCCTTTTGAAAGGACTTTAAACTTTCAGTATCGTCTAATATCCAGAAGAGTCTAGGAGAAGAAGCGGTGGTGGAGCCCGGGCGTAGGGTTGGAAATTGGGGCGAGGTCGACGAACAGCACGTTATGGTCACTGCCAACACTTAAGGATCCTAATTCATCGATTTCCA